>NC_083097.1:140677148-140785321 GCF_949774975.1 Lagenorhynchus albirostris
GATTCAAATTATTCCTTATGCTTAAAATATTTTCTTTCATAATCATTCTGTGGCAGTTTTGGCCTATGTATAAAGAAAGATGGAAAACCAGGGAATTGACTTTTTGTTTCTATATTGAGTCACAGCCTAATTAGATGGCCTTATACTTACTTAGAATCCTGATTTGATATTATATTAGAGTATGCCCTTCCTCTCCCCAATCAGTGAACCAAATTTTGTTTGCAGCACAGCAAAATAATAACTCTTAACCTAATGATTTTACTAACAAAGGAAAGTAAAATGATTAAAAATCATGGAGAACTAGCTGTGAAATAAGCTACAACCATAAAGGTAGTATTATTGTCTCAATAAGAAACAAAGAAGAGGCATCAAGAAAATAGAAAAACTTGCGTAACATCAGCAAGTAGGAAACACAGCTGGAGCTTCCATTTACACCCATCTGGCTTGAAAGCCTGTGTTGTAACTACAGTATTAGACTCTTTAGGAGAGTCATTCCTTGAATGTTTTTCTCCAACCTTCTTTCCCTTTAAAGTCATCATGTAACTAAATGCCGTTAAATGCTTTCCACTCTCTATATTTAAACTAAAAACAGTGGACTGGAAGTTAGCTTAGGAAATGCATTAGTTTAGAGAAATATCTGCAAAATACTGCCAAATATCTGCAAAACCACACCAAATTTCCCTCTCAAATGCCTTTGAATCTGTTTATTTCTTGTGATTTTATGTTTAAGTCCTTGAGTAAATTGGGAAGATGGTCACATGATATGGGTGTGACTTTTATAAATGAAGTAACTATAACACTGGTATTTCCGCTTACTAATATTATACTGATATTAGTAACATTCATACTGATATTTAAACTTATACTATAAGTAGTTTAATTTCAGATCTAAATGAATCAAGAAATATTTCTTAATTTCAATGATTGAAGAATGAAGTTGCAGTTGGAAGGAAAATGTATGCAAAAAGATTGAATATCATTTGGAAAAGTCCCAGAACACAAGTAGATCAACCTCAAGGATGATGCAGGTTAACTAAGCTCAGAATTAGATGCATAAGAAATAAGATACCTACTTTTTAGTTTTTAAGGAGATATTTTTAGTATAAAGGTGTGAAGGAACTCCAGTTGTATTCTGGTCAGTGTACTGTCTTTGTATCAACGTACATGGGAATTCTGAATATAATCCAAAGTTGGCCTGGTGAACGTGTTATAGCACAAGAGAAATCTACTGGATGATTTTAATGGTTCTCTCCTGACTAATACAGTTTCGTGGATCATAATGTTATAGATATACTAGTTCTTATTCAGGTCATCCTCTTCACGGTGCTAGGCTAGAAATACTGTTGAAGGCTGCTGCTGTTTTCCATTTCTAGGCTTCCACTGTTTTGCAGTCGTGTGCCTGAACATGTACAGACAAACCACGCACGTATGTACAAACACACACACTGACTGGTATTCAAATTACTAACATCTATCTGGTTGTTTATAATTTCAAATGAGGTAATCTAACCTCATTCTGAAAAGCATTCCTTCCCTTCAAGGTTTCAATGTGTAATTCTTTTCTGATCTCCTCAATATAAGCGTTGTGGTTAAATTAATATCACATAGGGAATTCCCTCGCGGTACAGTGGTTAGGACTTGGTGCTTTCACTGTGAGGGCCCGAGTTCAATCCCTGTTCAGGGAACTAAGATCCCACAAGCCATGCAGTGTGGTCAAAAAAAAATTATATCACATACATCTAATACTTATAAGCAACCCACCCTTTCTGAGTAACAAAAGTAATCATTTAGAAATTTGCTATATTGAGTCACCATTCATTTACATCCTTAAAAAGGCCAAGTATATTTCTCTATTTTGAAAGTCCTGAAGAACATATTTTGGCTTTTTTTCCTCAATAAGCTGTTTTCCTTTAAAATAGTTTTAGACTTATAAAAGTATAAGTAGAAAAGTATAAAGAAAGAAAAGTATAAAGGTAGTAGAGAGTTCTCATACTCTGCAGCCATTTTCTTCTATTATTAACATCTTACATTAGTATGGTGCCTTTGTTACAATTATTGGACCAATATTGATACATTATTATTAACTGAAGTCCACAGTTTATTCATATTTCCTTAAATTTGCCTAATGTCCTATTTCCTGTCTAAGGATTACATCAAGGATACATTACATTTAGTCATCATATATTTTGGGCTCCTCTTGGCTGTGACGGTTTCTCAGACTTTCCTTGTTTTTGTCAAAATAGTGGTTTTGAGGAGTACTGGTCAGGTATTTTGTAGAATGCCCCTTTATTGGGATTTGTCTGATGTTATTTTTGTGATTAAGCTGGGGTTATGAGTTTTTGGTAGGAAGATCACAGAGAGAAAGTGCTGTTTTCATCATGTTATATCAAGAGTGCATATTATCAACATGACTTATCCTTGTTTATGTTAACCTTGATCACCTTGAACACCTGGTAGTGTTTGCCAGGTTTCTCTATTACAAAATTATTCTTTTTCTCCCCTTCCACACTGTACTTTTTGGAAAGAAGTCACTATGAGGATCCAGCACTTAGATTTGAGGGTTGATACGCTACTTCTTTGGAAGAGTATCTATACCAGTTGTTAGGGAGTGTTCTGCATGAGAGATTTATCTCTTCTCTCCATTTTATTTATTTTTTAAATAATTTAATTATGTCAGTATGAACGCATGGATATTTATTATTTTGGGTTTTAATCCAATACTACTTTATTTATTTTGTTTGCACCAGTGCTTCCACCTTGGTCTTTGGGAGCGCTTTCATTTGGCTCCTGTGTGCTATGACATACCCCTCCCTATTATTGTTTGTCTGCCTACCTGCCTTCCTCCTTATGTTCCACTATGATTTATGGCAAATTTTCTGATGCAATCCTAGAATCAGCCATTTCTTTAAGGATCCCTGGTTCCTTTTGTTGGACAATGGTATCTATCTGGAACCAAGATTTGGGCAATAGGTGTACTTGTTGCTGCTGAGGTGTCATTACATCTATACCCTCTCGTCTGACAGAACAAGGAACTATATCAATATGTGTGTATACAAACCTGTGTGTGTGTGTGTGTGTGTGTGTGTGTGTACGTGTGTATGTGCATGTATAAATATTTCCATGTATAAACCAGCTTTATAGTAAGCTAGACATGAGTTAGTATGGCTGTTTCGAACTCTGTCACCACATGAATCTTTCTTTTTCCCCTTGCTTATTTGTAAATTCTTAGTTCAGTAATAAGAAACCTGGCTTCCACCATCTGCCATCCATTTACCTAAGTGTTTCACTCTAGTATACATACATAGGAGTATCAGAATTGTACCCCTAGTAGAAACAACATCATCAATTCTACTTAATGTACTTTTTTTTTTTTTGCCTTTAGTTTTACAGGTTCTACTTTTTTCAAAGTTACTTGGGTCAGCACCTTTCCCCTACCTAGTCCAGTGAGATGGTTTCATAAAATTTTAATAGAATTAGCTTCTTTCGTTATAGTCTACATTACCTCCTGGGAACCCTTGACATCCTAAATGGCTTTTTAAATGTTGCGCATATTAAGATTCAATCTTTGTGCTGTAAAGTTCAATGTATTTTGACAAATGTATAGTATCTACCATCATCGTCTCATACAAAACAGTTTCACTGCCCTAAAAAAATCCCCTGTTCTTCACCTATTCAACCCTCCTCTCTTGTTCCATCTTCTATCAACCACTGATCTTTTTTACTGTCTCTGTAATCTTGCCTCTCCCATAATGTAGTATAATTGAAATCATACAGTATGTAGCCATTTCAAACTAGCTTCTTTCACTTAGCAGTAAGCATTTAACATTTATTCATATCATTTGTGGCTTGATAGCTCACTCTGGCAATCTCTGTCTTTAATTAGCATATGTGAACCATTCACATTTAAAGTAATTCTTGATATATTTGTAATTGTTTTCTACGCACCCTGCTTGTCCTTTGTTTCCTGCCTCCCCTTTTATCCTTTCTCAGGTTTTAACTGAGCATTTTATATAATTCAATTTATATAAAGCTCACTTATTCTCCTTCTGCCATGTCCACTTATACTGATAAGCCCAACAAAGGCATACTTTCTTTTTGTTGCAGTGTTTTAAATTTCTACATTACCTTTTGATACTTTCTTAGAGCTTTTATATCTGCTTATTTTACACATCTGTTCTTATATGTCTTATACTTTTTTTCCATTAGAGCCCTTAACATAGTAATCATAGTTATTTTAAGTTACCTGTTTGAGAATTTCAACATCCATGTCATATCTGACTCTGGTTCTGATGCTTATTTTGTATTTTCAAACCATTTTTTCCCTTGCCTTTATCATAACATTATATTTTGTTGAAATCCTGACATAATGTATGAGATACAGGAACTGAGGTAAATAGGTCTTTTGTGCGAGGTTTTAGATTAGTCTGACTAGGAGTTGTGTTGTGTTTAATGTTTACTGTAGCTGTTGGTATCAAAGCTTCAAATTCCTCTAGTGTTTTTGATATTTTGTTTCTCCTATTTTAGGTGCTAAAAAGTGTCAAAATTAAATTGCAGTAATAGGAAAGCTTTATTCCAGACTGAAGAAACAAAGTAATAAAATCTAGATTCCTAAAAATGATATCTCCATTTTTTTTCTGCTCATCTGTGATTACAGGTGAATTTCCAATTCTTTTAACTATTTTTTCCACAATAAACATTGGTTCTCAAATAATAATCTAACCTATTCAGTAGTAATTGAGAGGCAGAAATACTCTAGAGATTCCCAGCTCCATAGCTGGGATCCTTTATGAAGCTGCAATCAAGTTGTAGGCTTTGGCTGGAGGATTGACTAGGGAAAGATCCACTTCCAAGCTCTTTCAGATTGTTGGCAGAATGTATCTCTTTTTAGCTTTAGGACTAAAGGCAACTTGATTCTTTGAAAGCAGCTACAGAGAGTGAGAGAAATTCTTGTAATACAAGACTTCGATGGCTTAACATGATCACGGGAGTGACACCCCATCACCTTTGCTGCATTCCAATGATTAGAAACAAGTTACAGGTTCCACTCACACTCAAGGGGAGGGTTTTATGCAAAGCATGAACAAAGGGACACGGAAATCATTGGGAGATACCTTAATGCTGTCCACCACAGAGTGCTAGTCATAACCCAGTTACCATTCAGAATATATAAAGTCTAGAAATTGCCATTACAATTGGAGAAAAGTCAAAATTGAGCAGAAACATATGATCTTTAATTACATAATTTTATTTTCTTTAATTTATATAACTCATGTAAAATTAATAACATTGAATATTAAATGAAGGAAAATTTATTTACAATTCTGGGTATTTGCTTGATGACAAATTCTCATGCAGGTAATTATTACATGAGAAAAAAAATTAGAAAGTGAAAATAGTTAAACTGTTTTACTATTCAGAGACTTCACAGATTAGACATTATAATACACCATAAACCATAAAATAAGTTAAACAAATTATTTGTAGAATTAAGTAAATGCACATGTATGTTGGTTAACAAAAATGTATTATTGTGCAAAATTATACCAGTATTATCTTAATCATAAAATATTAAATACCCAAGATAATATCATGAATCAATATATATTTTAATACCATTGAGGATGTCCATAACAGCTTCAGTGATCCTTTAAGACTCTTGGACAGTTGTCTATTATGCTACAAAAAGAAACTTCTGGAATCTCCTAAGCAGGGTGTGGTACAAAGAATTTCAGAATAGGAAATCAGAGACATGGGCCCTGCTGAGAACTGACCCAAATTTTAGATAGATCATTCAAGTCTTCATTTTAAAAAAGGAGCTGGTTGGAAGTTATGGTTTTTAACTGAACTGTAGAAGTCATTTCTACTTCTACTTTCTGTTTCTAAACCTAAATCAAGTACCGATTAGGCTTCTCAAATAGGATCATTAGAAAATGAACAAATGATCAGGACTTGGTTGTAAGAGGTGAAAAACACCTTCTTGGAAAGGTTCAAAAAACTCATGTAATGTTAGGCAGGAAAAGAGAGTTAAAGGAAAAGAATCACCCTTTAGATAAAACACAATACATTGAAAAACAAAACATGCATACTTTTGTGAAAAAGTAATCTATAGTTTTATTTAATTCACTGTGTATTCAAATGTTAAACCCTTATTAAATTTAGAAGCACATAAAGATACTTACAATAGACGTCAATGTGTATGATATTTAATTCAAATATAGAGTTCCTTTCCCTTATTTCTACCTATGTATCATTTGCATTTTCTACTTTTTAAGAAAAAAAAATCCTTATATTTATTGTTATTGAGTAATGATCATTTCATTTGTGAAGGTGCAGGTCAGCATGCAAAACAGGTTTAAAAATTTGTTTCAGGTCCCCTCTGACTTGGTATTCTAGATGGGTGACATTGATATTTATATAGAGAGGATCATGGAGATCTGTACTACAAATAGAAAGCAAAGCTTTATTATTGTCAACTCATTCGCAATCAGTATTAAATATTGTTAAATGCAGAATGAGCCTGATCCTTTGAATTCAGAGCAGTTTGGTTTAGAATCCCAGTTGTCACCAACAGTGCAAAGTCATCGACAAGTTATCTCTCATACTGTACCTTCATTTTGCAATTGTATGTTACCATTCCAACATCAGCAACTGGTTGTAATGATTAAATAAGATAACTTAAGTAAATAAGCCACCTACAATGGTTTTGGCACTCAGGAATGAATAATACATGACTGATACTATTTTAATGGCAATAATTATAATTATGATACCTTTCACTCTACAGTTGAAAATTGTATAATCCATGCATTAAACTATTTCTGCCTCTGTCTCAGTAGAGTGGACACACTCACATAAATCTTCTCATGAAATTCAAAATATGATTTCAGAGAAAGAATGAAAGAGCATAGAACAATTTCAGTTTTTCTTATGTGTGCATCGTTGGCGAAACATTTTAAATATTATGCTATCATAATATTTTGTAACTCTGGAGCTGAGAGATTATTTACTCTATCTCCACCATTCAAAAGATGAAAAAAAATGAGGTCATTCACCATTAGTTTAAAAGATATTATTGAACACTCAATGAGATGCTTGGAATTCATTGGAGATGAATGAGTGAATGAATGTGTGCATGCTATGTAAATGAATAAAAGATTGAATACTAAATAAATGAATAAACAAACAAATGACTCTACTCTGACACTCAAATAGCTTCTACACCAGTGAAATAGAGATTAATCAATACAGTCTACAAATAACTAGTTCAGGGAAGTTGTGGTATTTTTCGTGATTGTAAAGTTTGAAGACTAAAACCCAGGGTTTCTCACTTTAAGGCAATGCCCAGAAAAAATTTATTGCACAGAGCATATGTTCTAATTTTTTTTTTCTGATAAGAGTTTGACATTTTTCCCTATAATTTAAATTTTATAGCTTAAATACATTATGCTAATCTAATGATATGTCACTACCATTTATCGTATTTGCTGGATTCTATCACATGATGAATTATGTACCCTAAAATTTTTCAACATAATTATTGGTGCATTTGCAATTGAATCATTACAGTATTCCAAATGACATTTTTTGCAGCTTTGGTGTTCAGCAAAGCTTGCATGAACATATAACTTTGTTTAGTATGTTGTGTGTATTATTAGTTTACATGATACATAAAAATCAGAGACTTGTTCTGACATAAATCAAGAGTTAAATAGGGAGGGAGGGGATATGGGGATATATGTATACATATAGCTGATTCACTTTGTTGTACAGCAGAAACTAACACAATATTGTAAAGCAATTATACTCCAATAAAGATGGAAAAAAAAGTTAAATAGTACATTTACTCTTAAACACACTTGCTAATTCAAGTTAATAGATAATCACATGGTTATTCTTGATACATTCTAACAAAATAGAATGCTCTAGAAAAAATTGTTACTGTCATAACATACCTTCATTTATTTATTCAGCAGTGTGTTTCTATGTATCCACTTTACATTTATTACCTCATTTAATTTCCACCTCGGCATTGGAAGTATATACAATTATTAGTCTCATTTTACACATGAAGAAAATGAAGCAGAGAGTGTAAATAACCTAGCCCAGATCATATTTCTAATCAGAATGCTATGCAAAATATAAGATAGGTGACAGATCTATTATACAGATAGTAAGGGTTACAGGCATTCAGAAGAGTGATCGTGGAAGTGGGAAGATGAAAAAATTTTTCATTGGGTCTTTGCCCTAGCATCACACCATGAAAAGCCCAGTATTCAGATGAGGGTAGATTTGTGTTGCTGAGCTATGAGTAAAATAACATGTTGGCAGACTATTATTTGTGTGAAACCATGAGGAGAAAATCAAGATGAAATCCACGATCCATAGGGTGATGGCTAGAAACGTTCCTGGAATGGTAGATTGGTTTAATTTCAAAGGATTTTAAAAGACATAGAAGAAAAAATGCAAAGAACTTTCTTTTCGTTTGTAAGAGATATTTGCAACTCTCTATCTCAGCTTGTAAAGGAACTTTGCCTATGTTGGATACTGTTTGAAACTAGAAAATCATCTCTTGGACTGGTAATCTGTACTGGAGCCTAGGAGAATATAGTCCAGTACTCTCTCATGACAGTGGGAAGAATGAGACTGCCTTGATTATTGGTATGTGGTGGTACTCACAGTGCTGGTATCACAGATCTACCTGAGGATTAAAAATAAAATAACATTGATACGTATTGATGCTCCACAAAAGCTACAAATGACATAGAGTAAATCAGAACTCTTATTCATCATAAGTTATTAAGACAGTTTCATAGATTTCATATCTGAGTTTGCCTTCGTTAACCTCAACAACAACAAAATAGCCTGTGGTTTTTGGTTTCTGTTTTACCAGCAAAATGGGTTTATTCCAGAATAACAGCAAATTGCAAATTGGGACAGGCAGGTGAAGGTGAATTGTAGGCAAGTCCGAAGAGACAAAGGGAAGGTCACCTTTTATTAGGTTTTAGGAGGAAACTGGGCAGGAGTGTTTTGAATAAAAGCTCACTGGAGAGGAACAAGAGTTTGAGATTGTGGCATTTTTTTGTTGTTTGCCAGCACTGGTTAGTACGTTGCTATTGTGGAAAGGAGGGATCTTCCATCCTTGTCTTAAAAGCAGGAGAAGAAATTCTCTGTGAAAAATGTCCTCCCTTGTACCAGAGAAAAGTAACTTCTTATCATGGATAAGAAGTTGAGACTGAGAGAATGTTATACAAAAAATTCTATGTAAACAGACCTTAAAATAATTATTTTTTCTTCCTGCTGGTTATGCAGGCTGCAAGGAGTAGTACATGTGTGAAACCTCTCCCGTTAGGGCTTTCTGACTCCATTTTAAATGATGTTTTCCTTTATTTATTTTCATACCTTCAAGATAAATAAGTTACCAATACTTTCCACCCAGCCCAATATCAAGAACTTTACAAGTAAAGTATGATACAAAGGAAATGAGTAAAATAATGGAGAGATGGGATGAATAATTTGAATCCATATCCTTACCTTTATACTGTATTCATTCAAAATTCTTCTGGCTATACTAAGTTGTGGATATTGAGGAAAAAACACTTACTGGTTTTCATTGATTTTGAATAATTCAGTCAAATCTGTTACCTTAGCAAGATAAACTTAGTGTTAAGAGTGTCTCATCAAATCCTTAATCATCTCATTTTCTGTGTTTTCATAGTCCTTTACATTTTAAGTCATTCCTTACCTTTTTACTGCAATACAAACTGACATGCTTCTTTAGATGAAAGCAAGTATCCTATTCTATATGGTGGTCATACAGAAGCCAAAGTGTTGGTGCTGTAATTTATCACCCTCCTAATATTTCTTAGGTTTCTATTTTCCTTCTACATTTGTTACTCAATACATTTTCAGTGTGCTTTCTTGGCTTCTTGTGCTTAATACAACTGGAAATTACTCTTATTCTTCCTAGGAATGTGAGATATAAAAGGATAGTTATGAAAACTTTGCAGAATATAAAGTGAAACTTAAATACTTAATAATTCTGTAGCTCAGAGAAATAAAAGAGGACTTCAAGCACATACTTCCAAATGAATTATCTTCTCTGTCTAGAGCTTTCTAAATAGATGGCACCTTTGAATTCCTATTGGGTTGGAGAGAAATCAAACCATCACATAAAACATCAGTGTAAAAGTCATAGTATAAATAACAATAAAACAACAGCAACAAGAAAGCAAGAACAACAATAGAATAAAGCATCACTATCTAAGTTGAATGGAATTGTGAAATATTTATTATTTAAATATATACAAAAAACATTTTACTTTAAAAAGTTCTTGTATTTACTTGACACATTTTCTTTGGAAAGTGAGAGCTATTATTCTGAGAAGACTTGACATTAATGTTTGAGAACAGTAATTTAGAAACATATATAACATAAAGAAATATGATAAGGAAAAGCTAAAATAGCAGGCATGATTTTCCTAGCCTGTGAGAGTTGGTAACTGAAACTGGAGCACTGTGGGGCACTTCAGGAAGGAAGGAAGTTGAAGGAAGACATGAGAAAAAAAAATAGCTTAAATGGTCACAAGGCAAACAACAGCCATGCTAATTAAAAACAAAGCATAATTATTATAAGCCTTTTTGAACCTCCACCTAAAATCTGATTTATAACATAGGAGCTACTTTATTGCTCTGTGATAAATTGTAAATATAGCAAAAATGCTAAGTTAATCTAGTCTATACTCATATAAATAAACTTCTCAGGGAAGAAAAACATAAGTTCTTTAGTAAAAAAAACCTCTATTCTACTTTATTTCCTTTAACTTGAAGGAAAAATATAAACTTCCTGTCTTCCTTTTAAAATTCAATATTTTGTTAAGGAACATTTCATAAAATATCTTACATAGTCCTTTGAATACTATAAATTCATTCTGCTGTTCTTATTTATACCACAGAAAAGGTATGTGTACATTGTAGTAGATCAGTAATTTGGTTAATGAGACAACGAAAGGAAAATGCAAGCAATTAATACCTAATGGATGGTTTTAATTAGTTGACAGCAGCTTTTAATAGTAAAGAAAAAATAGGATCATATTTTTCTTGTACACTGACTACCATTCACACAAATATTACCATGCTATCATTATATTTCATTAGAAATAATGTATGCTTTAATAGACAGATGAAAATATCCTGTTTGATGCATTTACAAAAGGAAGCTAAATTATTGAACCCAGCAAAATAAACTGAGTACTTTAAAATATTTCTTATTTCTTTAACCTGTATTGAAGTGATAAAGGAAGAGACTTAGAATCATAAAAGGAATAGTCATAAAGGTGAGGTCCTAATTTACTTCCCAGTTTTATTTCACCTTAGTTCTTCATTGCTGTAAGGCGTAAAAGTTATTGAATTTTACCACATTCACCTCACGCTGGTTTCCTATCAAACAGAATATCAGTGGAACATCTCCGCTGAGCTCCCTACATGAAATTGTCCTTTTGTACGTCTCATAATCGGTGGCGATGTGGCCAAGCATCTGGCGGTGACAAGCAGACGTCTTTGATTTATTGGCTAATATCACTGCTTGTTAGTGGATGGTTGAGCAGGAGACTAAAAGAGCATAAAATCAGAGAGAATAAATTATGAAGGCACCGAACTGTGCCATTATAAACCCTTCCTTGTCACAGCTGTGACATCTCTTAGGAAATGGAGGATGACAGCAGCGTTCATTCTTCAAAGGGCCAGTACCGTCTACTTGTGATCCTGACCATAAATAAATAAATAAAGCAAACAAACCATATAAGCAAGACAGAGCTCAAACAAGAAATGTTTTCCCCTCAATAGAGCACTTGGGTTCCAGTTTTCTTCTTCTACTTGAAAGTTGAGCAGAACAAAGCCGACTTCGATTAGAAGCATACACTAGGAGAGCTCTAGGACATTAAGTACATTTCTCATGCACACTAGAACCTGAAAACCCAGGAGGTTGACTTACCCCACATTGCTCTTCTTTTTAGTCACCCTGAAAAGATTACTCTTACTTAAATTGGTTACTGAAATACTATGTTAGTGAGTCAATTTAGCCAGTCCATTCATACTATAAACCTCTACACAAGAAATGATTTTAAGGCTACCCAGCTTTAGTTCGTATTTGCTAAAAGAATGTTCCAGAATAATTTAAAATTTGAATTGGCTTTTTAAGTTAGTTTAATCTGTCAAAATAATTAAAACACATGTGAGAATAAAGATTTGTTTAAAATAGATGATAGTAAGAAAATATGCAGTAGTGGAGAGAATGTACATCTTAGAACTTGGAATCATTTCTTAGACATTTGTCTTCTAATATGCTACAATATCTTAAAATTTAATTGAGTTTCTTTGAAGTATAACATTTACTTTATATCATTGTTTTAATATCTTATAAATTTTTAAATTTAAGTAATATTAAATCAAAGAAAAGTACAGCTGCATACTTCCACTGATTCTTTCCTGGAGCCATGAAAGGATGATTTTTGAGATCAGTCTTAACCACGTGACTTACAGGGAAATGACAGTGGTAAAGTATTGTGAGATGAGGTTCAGCATTGTCAAAATTGTGAAGAACTATAAAAAAGGGGAGATCTGTGCTCATGAAGTTGTATTTATTTAATGTGGACAGTAATTTTATATGTCAATCATACCTCAATAAAGTAGTTTTTAAAAATCAGTATGGGTAGAGAAAGAATGAATGAGAAGGAGTGGTGAGAGGAAGGCTAAAGAGAGAAGTTGGGGCCATACTGTGAAAGGATTTCTCTGCCCTGAAATACATTAAATCATTTATTAATTCATAGTCTGCTTTACTTTAGAAAGAGTTTATTACTAATTACAAAGACACACAAAATACAGCAAAATACACTAAATTAGGCTTAAAAATGATAATAAATATAAAAATGAAGCCAAGAATAAACCTAATACTAAAATATAAACCATAGGCCTCTTTAGTATTCTAAGAATGGTTCATAATTTTTGCTCAAAGCTTTTTATCAACCACTATGAAAAGAGAAATTGGGTCAATATCCTCTCAACACTGAAATAAAAAAAAAAGTCACATTTGTAGGACAATTTTTTTAATTGTTTTATAACATATTCTTATATCACACTAAAAAGTTGAATTGAGACAAAGCCATTCCATTGGAGTAGGCTACAGTGGATGATTAAAATATTGACTACATATGTAGAAAAGATGATTGTCCTAATGTAGTCAGCCCCATTTCCTTGAATACAGCCAAGGTTTACTTCTAAGGAAGTCTAAGAATTTTTCAAAATATTTCCAAATTTATTTTACAGATTAATCTTTCTACCTATTTTAAATGTGTTTTCCACATTTGTGCAATATAAATGGACAGGTTTTTACTCAAGTTGGAGGATGCATTTGACACATAATGGCACAAGGTAATAATGTATATATGATCATGTAGCAAATGAAAAACTCACTTTGGGGTGTACTATAGGATCCTTCTAAAAATGTTCATCTTCCATAGAAGCTGAAGCTGGGGTTAAATTATAGGCCTCTGTAACTTCTGATTAAGAGGAAAGTGTGCATTAAAATCCTGTGGTTAAAAACACCACAAATGCTCCTAATCAAAGAGTGCAAGTGCCGATTCTCCTAATTGCAGGTATTGATTTGGAATAAAACTGCTGCTCATATGGCAACACCTTGCAGCTTGATCCAGGGGCAGTGAGGAGCAGGACCTTTAGTTTGAGTGTGATGGATAATAATTCTATTATGTAAAGCCAGTAAGTGCATCTATTCTATTATAGGTGCGAATCTGGATCCTCAGAGTTCTGCTCTTAAAAAAAGGAAGTTACACTCTTTAAAAGATCTTGGAAGATTTTGAAGATAAAACTTTCAAAGTATGTTATCTCTAACACAAGGGAATCTTGAATTGATACATGGTTGACTTTGAGCTTGATGCAAGCACTGCCAGGATATTTGCCATGGAATGCACACTCCATGGCACACTCAAGTAAAAAGAATTCTGGAGAACCAAAAGGCAATAGGCCATGGTAAAGAAAAAATGTAAGAACACAAAATACATTGGGAGTCACTATAGTTGGAATGGAGTCTTAGCTCCATCTTGAAATTGCCTTCTAAATTCAGGCAAGACTATCGAGCTATATGAGCTGTTTGTAAATTTTTGAGACTAATTCCTTGTCGTTCGTATCATTTGCAAATATTTTCTCCCATTCTGTGGGCTGTCTTTTGTTTCGTTTATGGTTTTCTTTGCTGTGCAAAAGCTTTTGAGTTTAATTAGGCCCCATTTGTTTAGTTTTTATTTCCATTACTCTAGAAGACAGATCCAAAAAGATATTGCTGCAATTTATGTCAAAGAGTATTCCGCCTATGCTTTCCTCTAAGACTTTTATAGTATCTGGTCTTATATTTAGGTCCTTAATCCATTTTGAATTTATTTTTGTGTATGGTGTTAAAGAATATTCTAATTTAATCTTTTTACATGTAGTTGTCCAGTTTTCCCAGTACCATTTATTGAAGAGACTGTCTTTTCTCCATTGTATAGTCTTGCCTCCTTTGTCATAGATTAATTGACCATAGGAGCATTGGTTTATTTTTAGGATTTTTATCCTGTTCCATTGATCTATATTTCTGTTTTTGTCTCACTACCATACTGTTTTTATGACTGCAGCTTTGTAGTACAGTCTGAAGTCAGGGAGCCTGATTCCTCCAGCTCCATTTTTCTTTCTTATGGTTGCTTTGGCTATATGAGGTCTTTTGGGTCTCCATACAAATTTTAAGATTTTTTGTTCTAGTTCTGGGAAAAATACCATTGGTAATTTGATAGGGATGGCATTGAATCTGTAGATTGCCTTGGGTAGTATAGTCATTTTGAAAATTTTGATTCTTCTAATCTAAGAACATGGTATATCTTTCCATCTGTGTCATCTTCAATTTCTTTTATCATTGTCATATAGTTTTCAGAATACAGGTCTTTTGTCTCCGTAAGTAGGTTTATTCCTAGGTATTTTATTCTTTTTGATGGGATCGTAAATGGGGTTGTTTCTTTAATTTCTTTTTCTGATCTTTCATTGTTAGTGTATAGAAATGCAACAGATTTCTGTGTATTAATTTTGTATCCTGCAACTTTACCAAATTCATTGATGAGCTATTGTAGTTTTTCTGGTGGCATCTTTAGGATTTTCTATGTATAGTATCATGTCATCTGCAAACAGTGACAGTTTTACTTATTCTTTTCCAATTTGCATTCCTTTTATTTCCTTTTCTTCTTTGATTGCCATGGCTAGGACTTTCAAAACTATGTTGAATAGGAGTAGCGAGACTGGACATCCTTGTCTTGTTCTTGATCTTAGAAGAAATGCTTTCAGGTTTTCACCAATGCGTATGATGTTAGCTGTGGGTTTGTTGTATATGGCCTTTATTATGCTGAGGTAGGTTCCCTCTATGCCCACTTTCTGGAGTGTTTTTTTATCATAAATGGGTGTTGAATATTGTCAAAAGCTTTTTCTGCATCTATTGCAGTGATTATATGGATTTTATTCTTCAATTTGTTGATATGGTGTATCACACTGATTGATCTGTGGATATTGAAAAATCCTTGTATCCTTGGGATAAATCCCACTTGATCATGGTGTATGTTCCTTTTAATGTATTACAACCCAACCAAAAAATGGGCAGAAAACCTAAATAGACTTTTCTCCAAAGAAGACATACCAATGGCCAAGAGGCACATGAAAAGATGCTCAGCATCACTAATTATTAGAGAAATGCAAATCAAAACTACAATGAGATGTCACCTCACACCAGTCAGAATGGCCATCATCCAAAACAATAAATGCTGGAGAGGGTGTGGAGAAAAGGGAACCCTCCTACACTGTTGGTGGGAATGTAAATTGGTATAGCCACTATGGAGAAGAGAATGGAGGTTCCTTAAAAAAAACATATGGTTCAGCAGTCCTACTTCTGGGCATATATTCCAGAGAAAAACATGGTTTGAAATGATACATGCACCCCAGTGTTCATTGCAATGCTGTTAACAATAGCCAGAACATGGAAGCAACCTAAATGTCCATTGACAGGTTAATGCATAAAGAAGATGTGGTACATATAAACAATGCAATATTACTCAGCCATTAAAAAGAATGAAATAATGCCATTTGCAGCAACATGGATGGACCTGGAGATTATCATACTAAGTGAAGCAAGTCAGACAGAGAAAGACAGATGTCATATGATATCACTTCTATGTGGAATCTTAAAAAAATAATGCAAATGAACTTATTTACGAAACAGAAACAGACTCACCGACTTAGAGAATGAACTTATGGTTACTAGGGGGAGGGGTAGGGGGGGAGGGATAGACTGGGAGTTTGGGATTGACATGTACACACTGTTATATTTAAAACAGATAGCCAACAAGGACCAACTGTATAGCACAGGGAACTCTCAATATTCTACAATAACCTAAATGGAAAAATAATTTGAAAAAGAACAGATACATGTATATGTATAACAGAATTATTTTGCTGTACACCTGAAACTAACACAACATTGTTAATTAACTATGCTCCAATATAAAACAAAAAAAAATCAAAATTAAAAATAAAAAAATAAATTCAGGCAAGACTATATCTCTCTGGATCTCAATAATATTGTTTAACTTTCAATGTTGTTACGATTTTAAACAATGTAATGTGTAAAATGAAGTGTCAATGAAGCTTTATATAAATATTTGTTTTATTCATAAAATATTTCATCCGTAGAACCCATGATAATTCTGGGCTATAACAAACTCTTCTGGTAGTTTCCAAAATGATGTTTAATACAGTATTTCTACTTTCTAGTGATTTTCTTCTGCCTCTTTCAGAACTAGATAAATTATTGGCTTCATATATTTAATTTTAAGAAGAGAGATTGTATTTTATCTTGGAGCAAAATCATAAAAGGCTCTCAGAATTCTTTAGATGGTGCATAACACATGACTCATTTTGAGATTTTATTATTCTCTCTGTCTCTCCCTCTGTATACATATATCATACACACCTATACATGAATATCACCAGATTGTAAACAATTTTACCCATTCATTTTATTTCTAGTAAAAGAACTAATTTGAAAATAATTTATGCATGCACACATAGAAACATGCACATAAACCACACAGATCTAAAATCTGTAATTGCAAAATTACAAATTTTATTTTTTATATAATTTTTACATAGTACACATTTATATGTAATAGTATTTATTGAGTATATAGTATACTTTGTATATACTTGAGTGCTAGTTGTGATGCTAAGTGGTTCATATATAATATTTTAATTAGTCTTCACAAATTATATGAAAGGCAGATAACATTAGTCTCATAGTTTAGAAGTGTGAAATATCCAGCTAAGTGGAAGAGCTCAGATTCAAATTTGGATCTCTTAAACTTAAAGTCCATATTTTAAGCCCATCATTCTTTTTCTCGATAATGAATTGAATAATGAAAGATGCTAAAGGCCTAAAATGTTATTCTAGTAATCTAACTTTAAAAAGAGGGATCACATGACACAGTTAGAAAATTCTGTGTATTGTGTTTAGTTGAGACTGCCTGCCAAGATTTCTGGTTATTATCTGTTGAAATGCTCCTTGTTTTCAAGGTGCTGACCTTCTGCCTTAAACGTTTTGTTTTGGTTTCTCAGGTATATGGAAAAGGCACATGAATATTTCCTATACTGGATGTTATTCATTCTTTAATAAAATATATGTATGTTTAGTTCCTTTACATGAAAAGGAAAAATCTTGTCTATAAATGTATCTCAGCAATCCAAAGATCATTCTCAACATTTTCACGTGTAATGAAAGAGTATCAAAAATATATACCTTCAAGGAGGCAAGAATATACAGTGGAGAAAAGACAGCCTCTTCAATAAGTGGTGCTGGGAAAACTGGACAGCTACATGTAAAAGAATGAAGTTAGAACATTCCCTAACACCATACACGAAAATAAACTCAAAATGGATTAAAAACCTGAATGTAAGGCCAGACACCATCAAACTCTCAGAGAAAAACATAGAACACTCTATGACATAAATCACAGCAAGATCCTTTTTGACCCACCTCCTAGAGAAGTGGAAATAAAAACAAATGGGGCCTAATGAAACTTAAAAGCTTTTGCACAGCAAAGGAAACCATAAACAAGATGAAAAGACAACCCTTAGAATGGGAGCAAATATTTGCAAATGAAACAACTGACAAAGGATTAATCTCCAAAACATAAAAGCAACTCATGCAGCTCAATATCAAAAAAACAAACAACCCAATCCAAAAATGCGCAGAAGACCTAAATAGACATTTCTCCAGAGAAGACATACAGACTGCCAAAAACACATGAAAGAATGCTCAACATCATTAATCATTAGGGAAATGCAAATCAAAACTACAATGAAATATCATCTCACACCAGTCAGAATGGCCATCATCAAAAAATCTACAAACAATAAATGCTGGAGAGGGTGTGGAGAAAAGGGAACCCTCTTGCACTGCTGGTGGGAATGTGAATTGATACAGCCACTATGGAGAACAGTATGGAGGTTCCTTAAAAAAACTAAAAATAGAACTACCATACGACCCAGCAATCCCACTACTGGACATATACCCTGAGAAAACCATAATTTGAAGAGTCATGAACCAAAATGTTCATTGCAGCTCTATTTACAATAGACAGGACATGGAAGCAACCTAAGTGTCCATTGACAGATGAATGGATAAAGAAGATGTGGCACATATATACAACAGAATATTACTCAGCCATAAAAAGGAACGAAACTGAGTTATTTGTAGTGAGGTGGATGGACCTAGAGACTGTCATACAGAGTGAAGTAAGTCAGAAAGAGAAAAAACAATACTATATGCTAACACATATGTATGGAATCTAAAAAAAAAGGTCAGAAGAGCCTAGGGGCAAGACGACAATAAAGATGCAGACCTACTAGAGAATGGACTTGAGGATATGGGGAGGGGGAAGGGTAAGCTGTGACAACGTGAGAGAGTGGCATGGACATATATATACTACCAAATGTAAAATAGATAGCTAGTGGGAAGCAGCTGCATAGCACAGGGAGATCAGCTTGTTGCTTTGTGACCACCTAGAGGGGTGGGATAGGGAGGGTGGGAGGGCGGGAGGGAGGGAGATGCAAGAGGGAAGAGATAGGGGGACATATGTACATGTGTAACTGATTCACTTTGTTACAAAGCAGAAACTGACACTCCATTGTAAAGCAATTATACTCTAATAAAGATGTTAAATATATATATATATACACCCTCAAATAACATGATGCTTTGCATTTAAGGAAACAGCAGTAATGACATGGACTACTTTCCTATCGGGCTTAACTTCTTTGGTTTGAGGTAGCACTGCAATTAATACATTACTGAGGCGAATTCTCAGTGGCACAGCACTAGACACTTCTTACACACTTGAGTGGGTACAAGTATAGCCATGTGCAGCCACATGTGGTAAATCTGTCAGATTGAACAGCAGGAGCTCCGGTAAGAGTCCTCTATCAGTAAGCCTGCTTGATAGTTCAAGGTCTTTGAATTGTTATTGTAACCAGTACCCAATAGTGAGGCCAGTATTAAGGGTCTGTTGATATTTCTCCAGTATGTATTTCTGAACTTTCCATAGTTTTATTCTGTTTTGGACATTGAGATCATGTTGGAGTTTAAATTTAAGCATAGCTATGGTCAGAACTTAAGTACTTTTTTCCCCCTTGATGAGAGAGAGAGAGAGAAGGAGGGTACAGGAAACTGTTTTCCAAATAGAGTAGCATGTTTTGTGAGGATAAAAAAACAATTAGGAGACTTTACTACATTCCCATTCGTGTTAGGTAGTCATAACACACAGGCTCGTATTTTAGAAGAAGCATTTAAGTTACAAATTCTGATGCTAAACTTCTCCTTTCTCTGTTTGAACTGCTCTGCTAACCTCAACATAACTTAGTCTCTACTCCAGCCAGATTGGCCTACTCTCTATACCTTAACTACATTTTGCTTTGACACTGCCTCTGGTCTGCTTAGACAATTCAGATCCACTCTCCACACCATATCCTACCACTGATGTTTCCTGGCCCATGGCCTCAATCTGATCCATATCAATACACCCTTGAGAACTGATTATTGATAGTTACTTATTCATAATTTTTACCCATGGCCTAACATCATGGGCTGTTTTTTGCAATTTTGTGCAAAAGTGATGCATCTTTTCTCACTAGTTCCATGATTTTAAATAACTAGCATATATTCAAATTAAGCTTGCACAGTACAGAGATTATTTGTAATGGTCATCCAATATGTCCATAGTTTGTTTCCAGAATAATTACTTAATCCAGTTGTACATAAGTGCATGATACATAATTTCAAAATCTTTGTGTGTATATGGTGGGTGAATTTATTGCAATATCTCATTTATGTAGTTTTGCCGTCAGAGCAATTATGCAAAAGCTTCCAGGGACCAGGTAGGTAAAATAAATGAGTGAAGCAGACCAGGTGTTCAAAAAACAATAGCGCAAGCTTGAACCTAAGTGGCAAGAGCTACAAGCTTTGATGTTGGGAAGTAATAGGGAGTGGAGGGGACTGTGGAGAATTGAAGAGCATATGCCCTATTCAAAGTGGTTCAGTGTTACTCAGCTCTGAGGGTTTGTAGCCATGTGGTGATGCATGCTCAGATCAGCCTTACCTTCCAATGTTGTTTACAGAGAATGTGGAAATCTGGATTTACATGTGAAATTTCACAGTTTTTTTCTATGTTGGGAAATAATTCACTGCATAGAAAACATGCAACACATTTATTGTTGAACTCAGACTAGTTCTCAAGCTATTTGTAAATTCTAAGTATTTCATATGTTTGAGGGGAGATTCTGGAATTAAGGGGGTAATGAAAAAAAGGAACATTTTTAAAAGAATCTGGGAAATAGTTATCTACTGTTACTAATACCATCTTAGTTCATTAATATTAGACATAACATAAAGCATATGTAGTAATATGCTATTTCAAGAATGTCCCAACTTGTAAGAAAGAAGGAGTATAAAGGACATGAAGAAACATTTGAAGGAGATGAATACATTTATTATAATTATACTTAATTGTATATATTCGTTGGTTGTGATATGTCAAAGTTTATGAAATTGTACACTTTAAATACGTACAGTTTATTGTATGTCACTTATACCTCAGTAAAGCTATTAAAAACAGCAGTGGTATATCACTCTTTAAATGAATCTAAGATAATATAAATACCACAGCATTTTCTTAATTGTGAGAAAATTTAAACTCATTGATATGGTTGAAATTTTGCCTCACAGTATGATGAATTTTGATAAATGTACACACCAACATAACCAGCGTCCCATTCAAGATAGAGAACATACCGTCAACCGAAAAAAATTCCTCATTACTTTCCAGTCAAACCCAACCCACCATAGGCAGGCACTGGTTTGATTTCTATCACCTTAGATTAGTTTCTTCTGTGATAGTATATTATATAAATGAGTTCTCTGGTCTGTATTCTTTTGTGTCTGGCTTCTTCAGTTGACAGTGTTTTCGGGATCATCAAGGTTGTTATGTATGTTAGTAGTTTTGTTCATATTTTTTACTGAGTAGGGCTCCGTCATTTGTTTATGCTTTCACCTGTTGATGGACATTTGGGCTGTTTCCAGTTTTTGGCTGTTATGAATGAAGGGGCTATAAGCATTCATATACCAAAAAAAAAAAAGAATGCACCAACTTTTTGATGTCTGAATATAATGATCAAAGATTTCATAAATATTTCTCATACTGTATTTGTTCTCCCAGTCTAAAAGGAGCACAAAGAATATTTGAGTAGAAAGTAAGGGGAAAGATTTGGGGGTAGAACATCTATACTGTATTTTTAGATCTATCACTTGTTATATAACGTTGCATAAGTCGAATGATCTTTCCAGACTTCAAGGTTTTTTGTTCTGTTTTGTTTGATTTTGTGGGTTTTTTTGCAATTGTGCAGCATTGGTTTAGATTGGTTATTTGGTAAAGTAAGGACATTGCATTAGATGGATTATAGAGTCCCTTAAAAGAGTGGCATGTTAACATTGTAGGTGAAATGATGACAACATCATTTGGAAAATTATGTGACCTTCACAATTCACTTACTGTTTATGGAATGTTTTAAATTGAGGGGGTTGAATTAAACCTCCCAAAGCTCTGATATTATGTGGCCTTATGCGTTAATAGGAATAAATTGGGTTTTTCATGTTATATCACTTTAGAGTCATAATGAGAAAGAAGCTTCACTTTTGAAATCAACAACAGATGATTTCAGTTGTTTCCACTATGCATAGTATTATTTGGTTTCCATCTTTAAAATGTGGTATGGGCAATGCATAGTAGATGGAGTGTCTCCAGTTTTATTCATTTCACTTTTCATTTGAAAAGTAATTCATCAGGAGAAGTCAGTGGGGTATAGAGAGCACTAATTGCAGCAAAATGTAAAGGACAGTTTTCCCTTGTCTTAATTAAACATTAATGAGTAAAGTTATTTGCAAATGCATGCTTCAGGGATGGACTTGTCTATCTACGTTTGGTAAACACTGACACTAGGTGTCAAAATAAAGCATCTTAATTGATTTATACAGGAATAGTTTAAAAAGATTGCACCTGTCGTGACATTTCCTTAGGTTTTTATAGAGTAGTTTCTGATAAATTATTTATAAAGAAATTTTTTCTGACCTATCCTAAAAACAGGCGTGATTTTTTTTTAAACTAATCAATTTTGTATAAATTTCACTGTTCTTCTCGGTTTTGCTATCAGCTTAAGGAATTCCATAGTAGATGATGAGGAATCAGGTAGCTTTATATTTCAGAAGGAATATGCAAGCAAGTCACTTTTTCCCTGATTATTGGAAGTGTATTGTAAGATTTTAGATAATTTAATTTTTTGAATTAATATTTATATAAATGTATTCATTTTATTTCATATATTTCTGAACAACAACAAAAACTTGCTTTTATTGCATTTGCCTTATTTACAAAATAGTTGTAAACATTTCAAACACTACAGGGTTTTAGAAAGTAAAAGTGTGGTTTTTTTTCTTTCCCAATCTTAGCAGTTTTGTTTTATACTTATATTCTTTTATTTATTTATTAATTTTTAACAACTTCATTGGAGTATAATTGCTTTACAATGGTGTGTTAATTGCTGCTGTATAACAAAGTGAATCAGCTATACGTATATATATATCCCCATATCCCCTCCCTCTTGCGTCTCCCTCCCACCCTCCATATCCCACTCCTCTAGGTGGTCACAAAGCACCAAGCTGATCTCCCTTTGCTATGCAGCTGCTTCTCACTAGTTATCTATTTTACATTTGGTAGTGTATATATGTCCATGCCACTCTCTCACTGTGTCACAGCTTACCCTTCCCCCTCCCTGTGTCCTCAAGTCCATTCTCTATGTCTGCATCTTTATTCCTGTCCTGTCCTGCCCCTAGGTTCATCAGAATCTTTTTTTTTTTTTAGATTCCATATATATGTGTTAGCATACGGTATTTGTTTTTCTCTTTCTGACTTACTTCACTCTGTATGACAGACTCTAGGTCCATCCACCACACTACAAATAACTCTGTTTCATTTATTTTTATGGCTGAGTAATATTCTGTTGTATATATGTGCCACATCTTCTTGATCCATTCATCTGTTGATGGACACTTAGGTTGCTTCCATGTCCTGGCTATTGTAAATAGTGCTGCAATGAACATTGTGGCACATGTCTCCTTTTTTTTGTCCAAATATCTTTATTGGAGTATAATTGCTTCACAATGGTGTGTTAGATTCTGCTTTATAAGGAAGTGAATCAGCTATACATATACATATATCCCCATATCTCCTCCCTCTTGTGTCTCCCACCCACCCTCCCTATCCCATCCCTCTAGGTGGTCACAAAGCACCAAGGTGATCTCCCTGTGCTATGTGGCTGCTTCCCACTAGCTATCTGTTTTACATTTGGTAGTGTATATGTGTCAATGTTATTCTCACACTTCATCCCAGCTAACCCTTCCCACTCCCCATGTCCTCAAGTCCATTCTCTATGTCTGTGTCTCCATTCATGTCCTGCCCCTAGTTTTTCAGAACCAGTTTTTGTGTTTTTTTTTTTAGATTCCATATATATGTGTTAGCATACGGTATTTGTTTTTCTCTTTCTGACTTCACTCTGTATGACAGACTCTAGGTCCATCCACCTCACTACAAATAACTCAGTTTCATTTCTTTTTATGGCTGAGTTAATATTCCATTGTATATATCTGCCACATCTTCTTGATCCATTCATCTGTCGATAGACAGTTAGGTTGCTTCCATATCCTATTGTAAATATAGTGCTGCAATGAACATTGTTGTACATGACTCTTTGAATTATGGTTTTCTCAAGGTATATGCCCAGTAGTGGGACTGCTGGGTCATCTGACAGTTGTATATTTAGTTTTTTAAGGAACCTCCATACTGTTCTCCATAGTGGCTGTATCAATTTACATTCCCACCACCACTGCAGAAGGGTTCCCTTTTCTCCACACCCTTTCCAGCATTTGTTGTTTGTAGACAGATTTTTTGATGATGGCTATTCTGACCAGTGTGAGGTGATACCTCATTGTCATTTTGATTTGCATTTCTCTCATGAGTAGTGATGTTGAACATACTTTCATGTATTTGTTGGCAATCTGTATATCTTCTTTGGAGAAATGTCTGTTTAGGTCTTCTGCCCATTTTTGCATTCAGTGGTTTGTTATTTTGATAGAGCTGCATGAGCTGCTTGTATATTTTGGAGATTAATCCTTTGTCAGTTACTGTGTTTGCAAATACGTTCTCCCATTCTGAAGGTTGTCTTTTCGTCTTGTTTATGGTTTCCTTTTCTGTGCAGAAGCTTTTAAGTTACATTAGGTCCCGTTTGTTTATTTTTGGTTTTTTTCCCACTACTCGGGAGGTGGGTCAAAAGGATGTTGCTGTGATTTTTGTCATAGAGTGTTCTGCCTATAAGAGTTTTATAGTGTCTGGTCTTACATTTAGATCTTTAATCCATTTTAAGTTTATTTTTGTGTATGGTGTTAGGAAGTGTTCTAATTTCATTCTTTTACATGTAACTGTCCAGTTTTACCAGCACCACTTATGAAGAGGCTGTCTCTTCTCCACTGCATATTCTTGCCTCCTTTGTCAAACATCAGGTGACCATATGTGCATGGGATTATCTCTGGATTTTCTATCCTGTTCCATTGGTCTGTATTGCCGTTTATGTGCCAGTACCAATCTGTCTTGATTACTGTAGCTTTTTCGTATAGTCTGAAGTCAGGGAGCCTGATTCCTTTAGCTCTTTTTTTCTTTCTCAAGATTTCTTTGCCTATTCAGGGTCTTTTGTGTTTCCATACAAATTGTAAAATTTTTTGTTCTAGTTCTGTGAAAAATGCCATTGGTAATTTGATCGGGATTGCACTGAATCTGTAGGTTGGTTTGGGTAGTATAGTCATTTTCACAATATTGACTCTTCCAATCCAAAAACATGCTGTATCTCTCCATCTGTTTGTATCATCTTTAATTTCTTTCATCAGTGTCTTATAGTTTTTGCATACAGGTCTTTTGTCTCCTTAGGTAGGTTTATTCCTCGGTATTTTATTCTTTTGTTGCAGTGGTAAATGGGAGTGTTTCCTTGATTTCTCTTTCAAATTTTTTGTCATTAGTGTATAGGAATGCCAGAGATTTCTGTGCATTAATTTTGTATCCTGCTACTTTACCAAATTCATTGATTAGCTCTAGTAGTTTTTTGGTAGCATCTTTAGGATTCTCTATGTATGTTATCATGTCATCTGCAAACAGTGACAGTATTACTTCTTTTCCAGTTGGATTCCTTTTATTTCTTTTTCTTCTCTGATTGCCATGTCTTAACTTCCAAAACTAAGTTGAATAATAGTTGTGAGAGTGGGGAACCTTGTCTTGCTCCTGATCTTAGAGGAAATGGTTTCAGTTTTTCACCATTAAGAACGATATTGGCTGTGGGTTTGTCATATATGGCCTTTATGATATTGAGGTAGGTTCCCTCTATGCCCACTCTGTGTAGAGTTTTTATCATAAATGGGTGCTGAATTTTGTCAAAAGCTTTTTCTGCATCTATTGAGATGATCATATGGTTTTTATCCTTCAGTTTGTTAATATGGTGTATCACATTGATTTGCGTTTATTGAAGAATCCTTGCATTCCTGAGGTAAACCCCACTTGATCATGGTGTATGATCCTTTTAATGTGTTGTTGGATTCTGATTGCTAGTACTTTGTTGAGGATTTTTGCATCTATGTTCATCAGTGATATTGGCCTGTAGTTTTCTTTTTTTGTGACATCTTTGTCTGGTTTTGGTATCAGGGTGATGGTGGCCTCGTAGAATGAGTTTGGGAGTGTTCCTTCTTCAGCTATATTTTGGAAGAGTCTGAGAAGGATAGGTGTTAGCTCTTCTCTAAATGTTTGATAGAATTCCCCTGTGAAGCCATCTGGTCCTGGGCTTTTGTTTGTTGGAAGATTTTTAATCACAATTTCAATTTCAGTGTTTGTGATTGGTCTGTTCATAGTTTCTATTTCTTCCTGGTTCAGTCTTGGAGGGTTGTACTTTTCTAAGAATTTGTCCATTTCTTCCAGATTGTCCATTTTATTGGCATATAGTTGCTTGTGGTAGTCTCTCATGATCCTATGTACTTCTGCAGTGTCAGTTGTTACTTCTCCTTTTTCATTTCTCATTCTGTTGATTTGAGTCTTCTCCCTTTTTTTTCTTGATGAGTCTGGCTAATGGTTTATCAATTTTGTCTGTCTTCTCCAAGAACCAGCTTTCAGTTTTATTGATCTTTGCTATTGTTTCCTTCATTTCTTTTTCATTGATTTCTGATCTGATCTTTATGATTTCTTTCCTTCTGCTAACTTCGGGATTTTTTTGTTCTTCTTCCTCTAACTGCTTTAGGTGTAAATTTAGGTTGTTATTTGAGATTTTTCTTGTTTCTCTTGGTAGGATTTTATTGCCATAAACTTCCCTCCTAGAACTTCCTTTGCTGCATTCCATAGGTTGTGCGTCATTGTGCTTTCACTGTCATTTGTTTTTAGGTGTTTTTTGATTTCCTCTTTGACTTCCTCAGTGATCTCTTGGTTATTTAGTATTGTTTAGCCTTCATGTGTTTGTATATTTTACAGTTTTTTTTTTCTTGTAGTTGATATCTAGCCTCATAGTGTTGTGGTCGAAAAAGATACTTGATATGATTTCAATTTTCTTAAATTTACTGAACCTTGGTTAGTGACCCAAGATATGATCTATCCTGGAGGATGATCCATGACTACTTGAGAAGAAAGTGTATTCTGTTGTTTTGGGATGGTATGTCCTATAATTAACAATTGAGTCCATCTGCTCTAAGGTGTCTTTTAAAGCTTGTATTTCCTTATGTATTTTCAATTTGGATGATCTGTCCATTGGTGAAAGTGGGGTGTTAAAGTCCCCTACTATTATTGTGTTACTGTCGATTCCCCCTTTTATGGCAGCTAGCATTTGCCTTATATATTGAGGTGCTCCTATGTTGGGTACATAAATATTTACAATTGTTATGTCTTCTTCTTGGATTGATACCTTGATCATTATGTAATTTCTCTCTTTGTCTCTTGTAATAGTTTTTATTTTAAAGTCTATTTTATCTGATATGAGAATTGTTACTCCAGCTTTCTTCTGATTTCCATTTGCATGGAATATCTTTTTCCATCCCTTCACTCTCAGTCTGTATGTGTCCCTCAGTCTGAAGTGGGTCTCTTGTAGACAGCATATATACAGATCTTGTTTCTGTATCAATTCAGCCAGTCTGTGTCTTGTTTCTGTATCAATTCAGCCAGTCTGGTTGGAGCATTAACCCATTTACATTTGGGGTAATTATCGATATGTGTTTTCCTGTTACCATTTTCTTAATTGTTTTGGGTTTGCTTTTGTTGGTCTTTTCCTTCCCTTGTGTTTCCTTTAGCATTTGTTGTGGAGCTGGTTTGTTGGTTCTGAATTCTCTTGGCTTTTGCTTGTCTGTGAAGGTTTTAATTTCTCTGTCGAATCTGAATGAGATCCTTGCTGGGTAGAGTCATCTTGGTTGTAGGTTTTTCCCTTTCATCACTTTAAATATGTCCTGCCACTCCCTTCTGGCTTGCAGAGTTTCTGCTGAAAGATCAGCTGTTAACCTTATGGGGATTCCCTTTTATGTTTTTAGTTGCTTTTACCTTACTGCTTTTAATATTTTTTCTTTGTATTTAATTTTTGATCGTTTGATTAATATGTGTCTTGGTGTGTTTCTCCTTGGATTTATGTTGTATGGGTCTCTCCATTCTTACTGGACTTGATTGACTATTTCCTTTCCCATGTTAGGGAAGTTTTCGACTATAATCTCTTCAAATATCTTCTGAAATCCTTTCTTTTTGTCTTCTTCTGGGACCCCTATAATTCAAATGTTGGTGCATTTAATATTGTCCCAGAGGTCTCGGAGGCTGTCCTCAATTCTTTTCATTCTTTTTTCTTTATTCTGCTCTGTGGCAGTTATTTCCACTATTGTATCTTCCAGGTCACTTATCTATTCTTCTGCCTCAGTTATTCTGCTATTGATTCCTTGTAGAGTATTCTAAGTTTCATTTATTGTGTCGTTCATCAATGTTTGTTTTCTCTTTAGTTTTTCTAGGTTCCTGTTTAATGTTTCTTGTGTTTTCTCCATTCTTCTTCTGAGATTTTGGATCATCTTTACTATCATTACTCTGAATTCTTTTTCAGGTAGACTGCATACGTCCTCTTCATTTGTTTGGTGTGGTGGGTTTTTACCTTGCTCTTTCATCTCCTGCATATTTCTCTGTCTTCTCATTTTGTTTAACTTACTGTGTTTGGGGTCTTCTTTTTATCAGCTGCAGGTTCGTAATTCCTTTTATTTTTGGTGTCTGCCCCCAGTGGGTGAGATTGGTTCAGTGGGTTGTGTAGGCTTCCTGGTGTGGGGAACTGGTGCCTGTGTTCTGGTGGATTAGACTGGATCTTGTCCTTCTGGTGGGCAGGGCCTCGTCCAGTGTGTTTTGTGGTGGCTGTGAACTTAGTATCACTTTAGGCAGCCTCTCTGCTACTTGGTGGGGTTGTGTTCTGGTCTTGCTAATTTTTTGGTGTGAGGGTCCGGAACTGGATCTTGCTGGCCATTGGGTGGAGCTGGGTCTTAGTGTTGAGATGGAGATCTCTTGGAGACCTTTCACCATTTCATATTACGTGGGGCTGGGAGGTCTCTGGTGGTCCCGTGTCCTGGACTTAGCTCTCCCACCTCGGAGGCTCAGGCCTGACACTCTGCCACCCACACGGCTCAGAAGAAAAGGAAGGAAATAAAAAATGAACAGATAGAACCCCAAAACGTATGGTAAAAGAAAACTAAACAGACAATATCACACAAAGAAAGGTACACACACACAATCATAAAAAGAAAAAAACAGAAAACCCCAAAAAGCTAAAAAAAGAAAAAACGAAAAAACAGAAGCCTAGGACAAGCGATAAAAGCAAACCTAAACAGACAAAATCACACACACTCACAAAAAAAGAAACAAGGAAAAAAAAACAAAAAAAAAGGAATACAGCAACCAACACAATAAACAATTCCACCAATGATAACCAGCACTAAAATCTAAACTAAGATAAACATAAAAGCAAAAACAAATCATATGCAGAAAGCAAACCCCCAAGTCTACAGTTGCTCCCAAAGTCCACTGCCTCAATTTTGGGAACATTCGTTGTCTATTCAGGTATTACACAGATGCAGGGTTTATCAAGTTGATTGCGGAGATTTAATCTGCTGCACCTGATGCTGCACAGAGAAATTTCCCTTTCTCTTCTTTGTTTGCACAGCTCCTGGGGTTCAGCTTTGGATTTGGCCCTGCCTCTGCCTATAGGCCACCCTTAGGCATCTGTTCCCCACCCAGACAGGAGGGGCTTAAAGCAGCAGCTGATTAGGGTTCTCTTGCTCCCTCAGGCTTGGGATAGGGAGCGGTATGGTAGTAATAATTGGAATGTGGGGTGAGACTGAGGAGGCAGAGGCCGGCGTGACGTTGCACCAGCCTGATGCACGCCGTGTGTTCTCCTGGGGAAGGTGTCCCTGGATCATGGGACTCTAGCAGTGGTGTGCTGCACAGGCTCCCGGGGGAGTGTGGGTAGTGATCGGTACTTGCACACAGGTTTTTTGGGGGCAGCAGCAGCAGCATTAGTGTTCCATGTCTGTCTCTGGGGTCCAAGCTGATAGCTGCAGCTCGCGCCTGTCTCTGGAGCTCATTTAGGCAGTGCTCTGCCTTCTGTGGGCAGACAGGGAAGAAACTCCCCCCTCCTCGTGCACCCGGAAACAATGGTCTCTTGCCTCTTAGGCAGGTCCAGACTTTTTCCTGGACACCCTACTGGCTAGCTGTGGCGCACTAGCCCCCTTCAGGCTGTGTTCATGCAGCCAACCCCAGTCCTCTCCCTGGAATCTGACCTCCAAAGCCCGAGCCTCAGCTCCCAGCCCACACCCACTCTGACAGGTGAGCAGACAAATGTCTCAGGCTGGTGAGTGTTGGTCGGCACCAATCCTCTGTGCAGGAATCTCTCTGCTTTGCCCTCTGCACCCCTGATGCTGTGCTCTCCTCTGTGGCTCCAAAGCTTCCCCCCTCCCGCCCCCATTCCCGCCAGTGAAGGGCCTTCCTAGTGTGTGGAAACTTTTCCTCCTTGACACCTCCCTCCCAGAGGTACAGGTCCCGTTCCTATTCTTTTGTCTCTGTTTTTTCTTTTTTCTTTTGCCCTACCCAGATATGTGGGGATTTTCTTGCCTTTTGGGAAGTCTGAGGTCTTCTGCCAGTGTTCAGTAGGTGTTCTGTAGGAGTTGTTCCACATGTAGATGTATTTTGGGGAAGGAAGATGATCTCCATGTCTTACTCCTCTACCATCTTGAAGGTCTGACCTTATTTCATATATTTATTAATTTAAATACTTTACTTGAGTTATATTCCAAAAACCTTAAATAAAATTAAAAGCCTAAGGAGTGCATTTAACTCCAACTTCAAATCTTAAAATACTGTTCTAAGTAACATTGCCTTTGATACTTTAGAGTGCACATAATAAGTTAATACACTAAGAAGAGGCATAAAATAAAACTTTTTGGCTCTCATATTAAGTTCATCTGTAGATATCAAACAAGAATTTCCCTAGATAACCTTTAGATTAGTTGATATGTAATTTTTTACTTGATTTCCTCTTACTCTTCTCTGAATGATTCCCCAGTATGTTTGTTTTGATATGTAAAATTGAGTAATAATTTTGAAACCTTAAAAGTTATAATGAACATTTTAAAATAATTAACTATACATTCCATTAAGTGCTTCTACTTTCTTACATAGGAAGTTACCCATAATGCAGTGTAAACCTTACAACACAATTTTCTGTAGATAAACGTAGCAATGGAGCAATTTTCCCTAAATGACAGAAACGCTGTGGGTACAGTTTTAAAGTATCAGTATGATAGTATATGTTTAAGGGGGTAAAAAAAAATCCTGCTGTATCTTAGAATGCCTTATAAACTCCTCAGTTTACTCTGTTTTCAGATAGTACTGTTAAATTTCACTCTGGATTCTCATGAAACTCCCAGTTTCCCAAACCATATGGCTTGATGCAGATAAAACTGGCTTATGGCAAGTAGTGTAAACACACTTCACATTTTTCCACCTGTGAAACTACTGAAGTGTTATGGTGTACATTTTTAAGGTTATTAGTACCAGATTTTCAGTGGGTCTTTATTTTCAGACTCTTTTTGTCCTTCTGGACAACTTCATTGCCATATTTGAAAATAACAAATTGACCCTTGCCTTCATCTTATGAAGCTCAGACGTAAGAATAATTTTATTTTCAATTTGAGATTAAAATCAATATAAGGGACATTTTATATGTGTTTTTAAAAACCTTTAGAGTAGGAATTCCTATTTTTAAATGTAAATTAAATACACATATTCTCTTTCACCCAAAAGTAAGGAAAAACAATTGAGAAATCTGAAAGCGTGAAACAGAAAACAGGAGTCGGCAATAATGGTCAGTAATGATGATGATGTTTTGATATGTTTTAGCTAAAGGACACTCTTGTCTGCAGTTATCAAAAAGCCACACAAACACAAATTTAAATCCTGACAGACCCTGTAATACAGAACCAACTATTTATTTGCAACATTGGCATTGGGGTTCTCATGTTAATGGTAGGAGTTTGACTGGATTTGTTTAAATTCCAAACACAAGCACAGAGACAGGGCACTGAACAAGGAATCACAAATATAAGACTTATTTGTAAAAAAAAAATGTACTGATGGTAGAAGTGAGGAAAGAAACATTGTGAACAGACAGGTGAGAGGAGACCTTACACTTACTATTGTTAATAATAAAACTTTCTACTTGTTTGGGGTATGGACGTAGCTCATCCCTCACATGTAAAAGATGAGTAATGAAAAAGAAGCACACATGAATACTTTACAAATATAGTGCATATATATTGAGAAAGAGAGAGAGAAGGAAAGAGAGAGAAAAGAAAAAAGAATAAAAAAGGAAAAGAAGGAAGGGAAGGAGGGAGGGAGGGGAAGGGAGGGGGAGGGGAGGGGAGAGGAGAGGAGAGGAGGGGGAGGGGAGGGGAGGGGAGGAAAATGACCTATAAAGAACACTAACCAGAAAAATGTTCTTGTGGAAGAAATAAATATTGTAACCACATTAATTTCAGTGAATTAAAACAAAACAAAGCCACTTTCAATGCATAATGGTTTCACTGGTTTGATGTCTCATAATGATGCAGTTATTTACCATATTTCCATATGCATTGGGTCTGTGTCTAGATTTCCTATTTTGTTCCATTAGACTGTTATCCAGTTCAAGTACTAATCTCACAATGATTCAATTATAGAGTCTTTAAAGTAGATATGTTGGAATATTTGTGTGATTACTCTCTACCAAATACACACACACACAGACACACACACACACACACACACACAGAGTACTCTTTTCTTTGAGAGTTTTATTAGCTATTCTTGCTAGCGTATTCTTTCATTTGAGATTTATAATCAGTGTTTTAAGCTCTGAAAAAACCCAAATGACATTACTGTTGGGATCATGTTGAAGTTATAAACTAACTTAGGGAGAAATTACATTTGTTCACATCTACCTTTTATGACTTTCAGGACTGTATTGCAAGTTTCTTGATAGAGTTTATGCCTGCGCATTCTTTTTCTCTTGAAATGTGACTTTAAAATTTTTTTATTATTAACTTTCTGTTTGAAATTTCTTTACATTTTGTGTCTTGCTATTTTACAAAATTTAAAAAAAAAATGTTAGTTTTGGGTTTTCCAAGTATACAATCAGGTCATCTGCAAATATAGTTGTCTCTCAGTATTCAAGGGAGAGTGGTTCCAGAATAACTCTTCCTCCCTTCAGCCATCATAACAAAATCCACAGATGCTCAAGTACCTTATATAAAATGGCATAGTATTTGCATATAACCTACACACATCATCCTGTATGCTTTAAATCATTTCTAGATTACTCATAATGCCAAATACAATATAATGCTATGTAAATAGTTGCCAGCCTGAGGCAAATCAAGTTCTGCTTTTTAGAACTTTATGGAATTTATTTTTTCAAGTATTTTCGATCTGCAGTTGGTTGAATTTGCAGATGTGGAACCCACAGATACAGAGGGCTGACTGTAGAGTACTTTGGCTAATCCTTCCAAAGCAGTGTTAAATAGTGGTGAAGACAGTGGGTACCCATATCTTGTACATGACTTTATTGGAATGCTTTAAATATTTTTCCAATAAGTAAAATACTTGCTTTGGAGCTGAGATAAACACATTTTATTATGTTAATTATTTCTTCTTTTATTTAGTGTTTTAATCATGAGAATATCTTGTTAAGTGTTTTCCTTTGTTTTCTATGTAGAAAATCATATGGTTTCCTTCTTTTTATTAATTTACTAAGTTAAATCAACATATTTCCTAATATTAAGTTACCTCAACATTCCTACCAAACACTTAAGTGGATCACAATGATTATTTAGTTAACATTTCATTGGATCTTGTTTCCTAATATTTTATGTGTTTTTTGCTTCAGTATTCATAATGGAGATTTGTCTGTAGTGCTTCCTTCTTGCATTATTTTTGAATGTTTTGAAATCATATTGTTTTGACCTAATATGAAAGCATTTGGAATGTTTGCTTCTTCTTCATTGGACTGGAATTACGTTAGTAGCTATATATTATATTTATAAGTTTTGTAGAATAACCTTACAAAAGCATCTGGGTCTGGTTCTTTTAATGTGGGTGAGATAATTGGAAATTTTTGGTTTTCTTTCATAAAAACTGGAGAATTTAGAATTTTTATATCAAATATAGTCCATTTTTATGAAGTCATATTTTCAGAAGCTTATCCATTTTATTACATCAAATATATTTACATAGAGTTTCTTCTAGTAATCATTTATAATTTTTTTTTTAAGATTTTGTAGGCTTTGACAAGTTTTCCCCCTTTCTATATCTGTGCTTCCTCTCTTTTTTTAAAATGAGGTTGCCTAGTAGTTTGACTTTTTTGGTGATTCCTCTTTCAAAGAATGTTTTTGATTTAATTAGCAATTAACAATTTAATTGAATTAATTGCATTAATTCCAATACTTTCTTCTTTCTAACATTAATGATTGATTTCACTATAGTTAATTATTTTACCTTCCTTTCTTTTTGGTTTAGTTTACTGATCTTTTTTTTTTTTTTTTTTCTTTTTTGGCTATGTGAGTTGCCTTTGTAGGTCATTTTTCTTTCTAGTCTACTGTTTTAATGATTTCATATCATGAAATGTTCTTGGGTTGCTGCTTTAACTGCCTTCCATAGATCAAATATGTTGTATTTTATCATCATTATTTTGAAGAGATTATGCAATTTCATTTTGTATTACTTTTCTTTCCCATGAACATGTTTCAAAAATTTCCATGCGGAAGACCTTGTATTTTTTTTCAGTTGCTTTTTATGTTTTGCTATATTTTTAATTTTTAAATTTAGTTCATTATAGTTAGAGTACAGCTTATCTCTTTTTTTTGAAATTAGTGATGTTTTGTGGTCTAATATAATGTTAGTTTGTGAAAATGTTTCATATGCATATGAAAAGAAGAAAAATATTTTTAGATTTTCATGATAAACACTATTATAAAAATAACCCTATTAATAATGGTGTTTAGGTCTTCTATTGCCTATAAAATTTTTCCACTGGATCTGTTTTAAATTACAAAGTATTCATTAATATCTCTAATTATTAACATACTTCTCTTTCAACTTGAATCTTTGGTAGTTTCAGCATTAGGACAGTTGTACCTATATTGGTGTTATTTTTAATGTAATCACTTTAAACTTTCTTTTGGTTTTAGAAAAAATATATACATAGTTGGTGTTGGTGTTTAGTTAAAAACTCTTTTTTCTTTACTGGCTACTTTGAGTCCATTTGCATTTATTGATATAAGCAGTATATTTGATCTTACTTTTGCCATGTTATTTTATAACATCTTTTATTTATTTTATGTTTATTTTAAAATATCTTGTGGTATTAGAAATTCTTCTATTTTTATTCTAGTGGTTATTATTATAATAATGCATTTAATCTCGTGTTTTTAAGATGCTGTTGATTCGTTTCCTACTGTTGGCAATCGTGGAATTACTTAGTAACACTCTTTTTATTTCTATATTAACATCTAATTTTCAGTGACATTATTTATTTCCACTTAACACTGCATATTGTTCAACAAGCTTATTTTGAATTAGAAATTTCTCTACATTGTTTCCTCACATGTGATTGTTGTTTTTTATCTCTTTTTTCAGAATATCTAACATTTAACTAATATTCTGTCACCGTTATCCCTATAACCTAGTCATGGTGCTACAGTTAAGTATATCAGTGCTCACCAATACACCTTAGACAGAAGTTTCCCTCAATAATCCTTGGTTATCTGAAGCTCATTCTTGAAAGATTTCTTCAGTAAATGCTTATAAGTACAAAATTCCCTGATACCTTGCAGACTCATAATTGTTTCTATTATACATGAAAAGTACTGTTGCCTGGACTTAGTATGCTTGTAGCAATTTTTTTTTCTTTGAGCACCTTAAATATATAGTTCAGTTGTATTAATAATTGCTGCTGCTGCTGCTAAGTCTGATAGAAATATTTTGTTTAAACTTTTCTTGGTACTTTGTAATGTTTTTATATGGATATCCAAGGATTTTTAAAATTCCCTTTATATTTAAAGTGCAGTAGTTGTCCCTAGAATATGTTTTGGTTTTGACCTTCTTTGTTGATTTTTCCTGTAACACCGTTTTTACTTCCTAAATATAAAGTAAAGTCCTCCTTAATTTGGAAAATATTTTCTTAAATTATATATTTGCTATTTCTTTTGTTCTTTTAATTTGTTTTCGTCTCTGTGACCTCCAGTTATATCTATGTTGGATCTTCTTTGCCTTCTAAATTGATCACCTCTAATTCTTTTCATTTTATTGTTTCCTTTTATTTTCATTTTTCTTATTTTCTTTCTTTCTGTTATTGTAATTTCAAATGTGTCTATCCTTATGCTGCTGCTATTTTTTTACTCCCTGTTTCTAAAATATTGTCTTTATTTTCTGTTTCTTTCCTGAGCTCTATTCTCTTTCTATTATCCAGCCATATCATTTTGACCTTTATTATTTCTAATTTATTTCTTTTTTCATTTTTATATAGTTTTAAAATCTTGTTTAGCTAATTTTGTATTGTTAAATTAGAATTTTCATGTATTTTATGGTCCTATTTTTCTGTCATTACTTAGTTAACTATTAGTACATAATTCAGATTATCTTTCATTTTATTCTTACAATCTTTTTATGTGTGATTCACTTGCACCTTGTTTCTCTTTTTCATGTTTAAGTAAGATACACTTTTGTATAATTAAATGCTGTTAATATAAAAGGAGTAGTAGAAACCAAGGTAGTTTTCATAGTTTCACATCTCTAGATCATCAGTTCCTACTGTATCAAGAAGCACTAGATTCCTTGGTTTCAAACTGCTCTCCTTTTTTAACCATGGTGACCGTTTCATCACCATCTCTGGTAATAAAAGTGCCATGTCCTCTGGATTCTGGATATGAAATCTCTAGGCATGCCACAAAGTCTAGGACTCTTTCACAATGAATAGAGGCTGTCTACCCTAGGGACTTTACAAGTGGCAGATTCACCCATGGCTTTCACACAGACTAAATGATTTAAGGATCGAATTGAGGTAATAATGAAAAGAATGATGCAGAGGAAAGGAGAAATTAGAAAAGTAAAGATAAAAAGAGATTAATATATTTGCAAAAATAATAGAATTAATAAATAAATTTAATTAATAGACAGTTCTTAAAGCTAAGAAACTAGTAGCTTAATCAAGAAAGAAAGGATAAAGCAAACATACAAAACAGTCATAATTTGGAAACAATCCCTTATGAGAAGAAAATTTTAAATTATGTGTTAATTCAACTCCCTATATATTCATCTGAAAATCTGGAAAGGTGGCTATTTTATAGAATAAATAAATTGTAGAAACTTATAAAATTGAGAGAAAATCTAAACAGACCAATTGCCATAAAAAAAAAGTAAAGTTTTGGAAATACCTTAACAACCACTCATTCTCTTTGTGAAGCTCAGTTGATATGGCAAGTTAATTCTATAAAACATTAAAAGTTAGAAACACAAGGAAAGAACAAAATAAAGGAAGTTTCTAAATGATTGTTAATGAAACAAGTAAAACATTGATACTAACCCAAACAGAGATAAAACATAAGGCAATACATAGGGATGACTCTCATTCCTGGAGACAGCTGCAACATGTCTAGAAAAATTGCAATTAAAATGAAATGTCATTGAAAGAATAATAAACTATGAGCAACTGAGGTGCTCTGCAGGAATGCAAGTGTTGGGAAATAGTGTTAGAACCATGTTAATCGAGAAAGAAAGAAAAATATTTTTTTTCCATACATGCTGTAGGTGTGTTCAATAAAATTGAAATTCAGTTGAAATTGTTATGGTTAAGAATTTTAAAAAAAACTAGGAAATTAAGAGTAGACAGATGGACAGCTAAATATATCTTTTCCAAAACAAAGCGGTCAATTCTCTGATAAATGGAGAAACATTAAAAGCAAATAAGCAACAAAGGATGGGTTATCTAGTTTTGGGATTATTATTAAACCATTTTGAAAATATGAACCAATTCATTTTGACAAGAGAAAGAAATGAAGTATAAAATTGGATAGAAAAATGTAAATTATTCATTATTTACAGATTATATGATGATATACTTTGAAGACTCAATTTAATTAAGTAAAAAACCTAACAGTTGTAGATAATAAAGACTTCAGTAGTTGGCTGAGTAGTCTAATTTAAAAATGAAACTTTGGTATTATAAAATATTTAATATTATAGTTTTATAATATATTTTAGTATTTGGTAGGGCAATTATGTAACCATTAATCTCTGTTTTCTCCATATTTTATGCCAGTTCTCAAATCTTTACATTTTTAGAGTAGCTGTAGAATTATTTTGTGATGGAGATTTTGACTGGGATGCTGTTGAATTTTTATGAAAGTTTGAATTAAGAGAATTAACCTCCTTACATGATTGAGTCTCTTATAATAGTCTCTTATTTTATATTCCTTAGTGAAGAATTCTAGTTTTCTTTTTATAAATCTTGCTCATTTCTAGTTTATTGATTAGCATCCATTACGTCTTAAAAAAACACTAGTAGAAGTTCAGAAAAGTTATGATGTTTGTTGACTCCCATTTTAAAAGATCATCTTCCTAGAAATGTTTTGAATGATACTGTTGGCTTTTTAAGTAAATTATATCTTCAAGCAGCAAAAATTAAATAAATACACAGGGGTGTGTGTGTGTGTACATGTGTGCACATGAGCATGCACAATTTAATTGGCTGGCGCTTCCATGTTAATTTATAATAATAGTGGTGATGGTGTACTCTTTGTTTTATTTTTACTTTGTCAGGAGTGTTTCTAAGGTTTTATCATTAAGCACAAAGCTGGCTAGTGTTAAATGCATGTTTATGTGTTTCTGTATCATGAAGTCATGAATAAGGTGATGATAGAGCAAAGACTTGATGTATGGAGTTGAGTTACCAGGCACATATTGAAGGGAAGAATATGCCAGGAAGAGGAACCATCATCAAAAGGACTGTAATGTCTGTGGGGCTGAAGGAACAGTAAAGAAGATGGTGGGACAGAAGACAAGGAAGAAGAAGATGGTAGAAATTAGGTCTGAGGTAGGGAAGATCTGATCACATAGGGCTGAGGAGAATTGCAAGGACTTTGGCTTTGATTGTGGGTACAAAGGGGAGCCATTGAAGGATTTTCAATAGAGTCATGATATAATAAAATTTATATTCTTAGAAGAATCATTCTGGTAGTAGCATCTCTAATTCCATATTTTCTAAAACTACATTATGCTGCCTCCCATTCTTCTCAAACTCACAATTCTCTTTTTCAAATAATAGCACATAGTAGATGATAGCAAATCAGGCAAAAGTGACACTTAAACAATGTATACTTGGCTTCTGTTGTTGTCTTAATAAGAATGATTAGAGATTATACAGATTTTTTGATTGTTTATTTGCATACAACCCAGTGATTACTGGGTCTTTGAATGGGATTAAGCTGAGTTATTTGTACACTCTTCCTTATTTGCCGCCCCATTATTTAAGAGCACAAATCTTAAATAGATTACCTGAAGTCTAAAGCTTTTACATGATACATTGAAACTGAGCCATAAGCTCTGAGTTACGAGGTGCAATAATTAATTTTCTCGTTTTTTCACATTTGCATGTTGTTAAATATAAATCAATTCCTGCTGTTTTGGAGGTCAGAAATTTAAATGTTAGAAATAATACCCATAAGGGTATACATTTATTGATATTTAAGTTACTGGAAACAAAAGGGTACAGTGGGAAACATTTCACATAGGACTAAATTAAATTTACTTGATATCCCCCAGTAAGTATGCATTTTATGACCACCATCACTGTAAATACCACTTAGTAAAGTAGAATATTTTTAGTTATATCATATTGCTTATTATAGGGTTTTCAGTGTTTGACAAGATTTATAATTGCTCAATTTATAATACTTCGACACAGTTTTAAGCTCTATAGTGAGCTTCTAGTTCCTCCATTTATTCACTTAATTTAATTATCCATTCATTCAATGACTATTTGAGTACCTGCTTTGTGCCACATGCTGTATTAGATGCTTCGCATGTAGTAAAGAATAAACATCCCTGTCCTAGTGGTGCTTTCATGTTATTAGAGGAAGGGAAGCAAAAAGCAAACCTAATAAATTATGTGGCATTTACAAGGTGATGAGAGCTATGTAAAAATAGAGCAGAGTAAGGGAGACTGAGCATGGGGAGATGAAGCCCAAGAGGTTGCTGCAGTTTTACTTGAGGGTAACAGGATCGGCCTCATTGAGAAGGTGAGATTTGGCAAAACTCAGAAGGAAGTGAGGGGGTAATCACACAGATACCCTGGAAAAGTGTCTCTTGGGAGGGAAGCAAGGATGGGGGATAACAAGGGAGTAATAGGAGATGTGAGAAAGTAGCAGGAGGTCAGATCTCATAGAATTTTGAGGGCATTTTAAGGACTTCATCTCTTATTGTGAGATGAATGGGGGTCGCATTTCAGGGCTTTGAGGAGTGAATTCATCTGAGTTTGGCTTTAACAGAATAATTCTGGCTATTCTGTTGAGGATAGACTGAGGAGGCCAAAGGTAGGAGCAAGGAGCTCAGTAAACAAGGAATTGCAGTGATCTAGGAGTGAGATGATGGTGGCTCAGTATAGGGTGGAAATAGTGGGTATAGTAAGATAGGTTCAGATTCTGTGTGTATTTTGAAGTTAGAGCCTAGATGTCATAGATTAGAAATGGATGTAAAATGGAAAGAAATTTAAAAGCAATTTCATTCATTCATTTATTGGCTGTGAGAAACTGGAAAATTGGGGATACAGTCAGTGAGATGTATAAGGCTATATAGGAGGAGCAGGTTTTGGGGAAAGATGAAAAGTTAGGACACAACTTTAAATATCTTTTAGACAGCCAGATGAAGAGGTAGATTGGTCAGTCAGATATATGGGTTTGGAGTCCTGGAGAAAAGCTTGGCCTGGAGATGAGACTTTGAGAATTGTTATATATTGATGGTTCTAACAGCTTTGAGACTAAAGAGTGCACCACAGAGTGAGGGTAGATAATGAAAAAGGTAAAACCTCAGCTCCTAGGCACCTCACAGTAAAGAGATGGAGAAAGAGATGACCAGCAACAGAGACTATAGAGGAGTAATGGTGTGGTGGAATGAATTCCATGCAGGGCTGGCTTCATGGGCATACAGTCTGTATGGAACCTTATGTGCAAAAGGACCCTGTCCTTGCTTTAATGTTCTGCTATCACTGTCTTGAAATTCTTAATAATGTTTTAACAAACATTAATGTGAGGGGCCTCACATTTTCATTTTCAATGGACCTCACAGATTATGTAGTTGGTCCTGATCCTATGCCACACAAGTAGAATATTGACACAAATAAGAGCCCTAACAACTAGATAATTAGTTTTATTTAAGAGAAAACTATGTTTAATATAATCATACATATGCCTAGGGAAACAAAGATATCTTCAAGCTACAAATCTTTTTCTTTTCCTCCTTCATGTAATATATACGCATTTATTTAATATGTTTTCCTTCTATTCATTTCTTAACGCTTTCTTCTTTTCCATCATCTCTACTGCGACTTAAAAACCATGAGTGCAAGAGTCGTCTTTATCTATTATTACATTTTTTAAATTTCTCTCTACACTTATAACTTCAGACCCTAGTGCGATTTCTGGCACATAGAAAATGCTCAATTTTTATGTGCTATGAGATTTTTCAAATGTTGTTGTTACCACCTAATTGATAAGTATGATAGCTTTTACTCACAGCACAATCTCTATAATCTCTGCAGCTTTTGATAGGTTTTCTTCTTTATTCGTCCTACATTTATTTCACTTTGGATTATTTTGAACTCTAGTGTGCTCGTTCTTTTCTTCCCTAATGTTCCTTTTATATCCTTTTCTTCCTCTTTCCCTTTGTTCTAAATAGATACACTACTTAGAAAAAATAATTTAGATTGATAATTAGTCTTCATCTTTCTTCTTTTTTGTATTATTTGCTGCTCCTTTCATATATTTCTATAACTAGTACCTTCCAATCATAGCTATGCTTCTCTCTCCAGCTTCAAAACTGAATGTTATCCTGGCAGTAGGCCATCTTGGTCTCTATATTATTATTCAGGTATCTAACCCTGGATATGTCCAACTGTCTGCTGTTTCTAACTGCCTTATTTCTGTTGACTACCGTGCTGTCAGTAACCTACCTACCCTCAGAATCTTCTTGTATCCTTATCTGTCATTAATGGACTGTTCCTTTACTTTCCATATACAGAGTCATATTTGTATATGCTCCTCTTTTCTATATGCACTGCTGTCAGCCTGCTTCAATATTTTAGCCTCTCTATTTAGATTGCCAAACTCTCCTCAATCCAGTTCGTTCCACACAAAGTCAAATTCACATATGCAAAGCACAGTTTCCATTGTTTTACTTAATCTTAGGAATAGTACAATCTACAGTTAGTCCTCATCATCCCTGTTTCCCAGAACGTGTTAGGATACTCTGGCATACTATAACCAGTTGTGAAGTATGTCATCAATGATTAGTTATCAATTATAATAAATGCCTTAAGTTGAATGATTTGCTTTTTAAAAAATTAAGTGTGGACTCATGCATGTAACACATTTATTCCCGTGCTTTCCAAAATGCTTTTCTTGAGTAGAAAGGGAAGCAAAAAAGGACAGATAGTAATGAAAACACAAATAAAATTCAAGAATGGCACATAAGCAACAGATTAAGTTGTCTATTTCACAACTCCAAGTGACAAACTGTTATTGACATACTATGAATAGTTACGGTACATAGTATTGGTAGTTATTTTAATTTGTAGCACTGTTTGTCTTAAATCCTGGCCTGTGTTTAATTTTTTTTTAGTTTTCTTTTGCTTTTATCAAAATACATGGATTGTCTTATGCATACAATAATCATCTTTCTTGTCTACCCTGTCTCTCTCACACACACACAAATACATACACACAGAACCACTCCAGGAATCCCAACTTTCCTTATTTTCCTAATCCTCCTGCACTTCACCGCTTCCTTTCCCTATATCTTCACGTGGCAAATGCTTATCTACCTTTGAAGGTTCACTTCAAATGGTGCCCTTCCAGGAGCTTCACAAAATCTCTCCTTTCTTTGAACCCCAACACTCCTGTACTCTCCTATAGACACGTTACCTGATGTGTCTTATCGTCACCTGTATATTTGTATTAACTTCCTGCCAAACTGTGTTTCATGTGTATCCACCCTGCACCCATCAGAGTGTCTTGAAATGGAGCAAAAAAGACTTAAATACTAGAGAGATTTAAAACGCTTAGTGCAAGTGCCTAATAGTAAAGGTACAGTTTTGGGAGACCAAGTAGCTGCTGCAATATGTGGATGTCGTTGTAGTGAGAACCACGGGGACTGTAGGGCAGATTAGATATTTCTGAGGGCACTGGGGAGAGTACAGAAAGAAATGATGAGCTCAGGGTTTAAAAATGTCTGCTTAAGACATTCTCAGAAAACCAGAGTGTTTCTGTGACTGCCCCCCGCAAAAAAACCCCAAAAAACAAACCAAAAAAAAAAACGCTTATTGATTCTTTCCTGAATGCAAGAGAAAATACAGCTCTTTTCTAACATTATGGTGAGATTTCTCATTGGCGTTCCTTGCACTATATTTTTCGAAAGAATCACATAAATCTAGTATTGTATGAAGTTTGACATTAGGTTCTCTACATTGATGCATTATGACCATAAATATGATAATTATTCACATGGTAATTGTTAAAATAAAATAAACAAAGAGCTTTGAGTTTCTATGGTATAAATCCTTATCAAAATGAAATGGACATATTTCCTACAGAATGAGCATGTGCTTCTAAATGTCCAAGCAAAGTAGACTTGAGCCATGTTATAATGTTGTTTAGTCTGTGGAATTACGTTTTAAATAAAACCAACTTATAAAAATATCCCGTTGATGATTTAATATTCTTGCCATTAAAAAAATTCCCAAGCAGTGATATTTTAAGTTCTAGAATAGTAAATAATACAAAATAAGAATTTACTCTTGGATAAGTTGGAATTTATATTAATTATAAGTATATGTCTTTAAACTCTCTCATTGATTTGTGTTTTTGACAAAATGAGGACAACCTTCAAATAAAACATAGTCAAAAGGAGACAGTTAAATAAGCATGTGTTATTGTAATAACAGGAGAAATACAGTTTAGGGAATTATATTTGAGGATTACTAATGTAAAGGCAGCATAAAACAGAAGTATAAATGAGTGTTGAAGAAAAATATGATAATATTTACTATCTTTACCTTTTCCATTCCTTCAAACAGAATATATACACACCAATCCACAGACAAAAATGAAATAAATCATACAGAGATTTATAGACAATACCATGGGGATATTTAAGTTTGAACTATTGTAAAGTTTCATGGATTAGAGCTGCAATAACATGACAATTCAAGTAGATTATCCTTGTATTACAAATATAGTTTTATAGGTATTTTACTCCCCAAATTCTTGCCTGAATGTTCTGAAAAATTCTAGAATATGTGTCATGATAACTCTGTAATTCCCGTCTGACTTCATATTGTCCCGCATATATATATATTTCAGGACTAGCTAGTAAAATTTGCATTGAATATTCTGATTTCTGATGTATTTATTTAAAAATTTTCAATGAGTATTTATTTTTATAGTTATAGAGTTGAAAAAGAAACATGTATATATTATTTCAAAAAACATTAGGATATTACTTCTATTCTTCCCAGCATTTATGAGAAAGAATAAAGTTATTTTATTTTCTAAAACCACTGTATACATTCTAATATGAGGTTTGTTCTCTAGCAGTCTCTTTTTCTTGAGGGATACATTTTAAATGGGGAGACACTGTAAGTCAGACATACTGTGTGTATTAAAGTAAGGCAGAAACTCTGAAGATTATATGATAAATATGTGACAAGTCAAACACTGAATTTCTTGCTTACTGAGAAGGAGCTGTATGGAATTCAACTGTTTGAAATAGTTCCACATTGGGAGAATTGCCAATTTTAGAATTCGGGATTTATCCATATTATATTGTTTTTACACTTAGAAAAAGTATATTCCATTTATTAACAAATTTAAAATCCAGTAAAGCAATGGTTTTGTCATTAGGATCAAAGGAATTCAAGATATCTGATGAAACATTTAAAAATTAAATGCTATTGAATTTATATAAACAAATGATTTAATCCCTGTCTGTGTTTTAACTAACACACTAAATAAACGATCATGAGAATTTATGTAACTAAAACTAGAGTAAAGGTTAAAGGTGTAGAAAAAAATTGTAAAATGTGCCAGCAATTTGCTACCAGTGGAGCACCAAGGCAAGTGAAGGCAGTGGAAACAGTCTACCCGAGTAGGAATATTGTTTAGAGTTTCTGACACATGGTGATAATAAAAAGACAATATATTTTTAGTTAGTGTTATTATCCTTTTAAATTCCCTATAGACAGTGCTCTTCTTGATTACTTGCCCCTTGGGGTGGATGGCTCCCACTACCCTGCTCTTAACAGTGTTACGTTACTAATAATTGTCACGTCTGCATTTGATATAACAAAATGGAAGAACAATGTCAGCTATCCTTTTAAAATGAATATTATTTGTAGTCTTTCATATAGTGAATTTGTAATAATGATAATCATACCAGTTTTTTGCTCTAAATTCTTTATCATAAAGGACCTTATTTAATTTTTACAACTGCTAGTGAGGTACGCATTGTGATTTCCATTTAACTGAGATGCATGGAGGTTAAGTAACTTTTCCATAACTACCCAGATATGTGTGATGAACCTGAGACTCAACTCAAAATTCTGTGCTTTTTTTCTGTCTAGTTTACTTCGCTTAGTATGATAATCTCTGGATCCATCCATGTTGCTGCAAATCGCATTATTTCATTCTTTTTTATGGCTGAGTAATATTCCATTGTATATATATACCACATCTTCTTTATGCATTCATTTGAGGATGGACATTTAGGTTGTTTCCATGTCTTGGGTATCATAAGTAGTGCTGGAATATCATATGGTATTGCTTATATGTAGAGTCTAAAAAAAAAATTTGATGCAAATGAACTTATATATAAAGCAGAAATAGACTGACAGATATAGAAAACAAACTTACGGTTTCCAAAGGGGAAAGGAGGGGGGATAAATTAGGAGTTTGGAATTAATATATATACACTACTATATATAAAATAGATAACCAACAAGGACCTACTGTATAGCATAGGGAAATATACTCAGTATTTTGTAATAACCTATAAGGGAAAAGAATCTGAAAAAGATAGATATATACGTATATGTATAACTGAATCACTTTGCTGTACACCTGAAACTAACACAACATTGTAAATCAACTACACATCAATTAAAAAATTTTTTAAAAATACTATCACATAATTCTTTAAAAGGGATATATGTGTATGTATAGCTGATACACTTTGCTGTACAGTAGAAACTAACACAACATTGTAAAGCAACTATACTCCAATAAAAATTTTAAAAATTAAAGCTGTGGTTTCAGCTGAAAAAAATAAAAAAGACACAAAAGTCTGTGCTCCTAACTGCCATGCTCACATGTCTCATTATATATCTGGTAAGGAAAAAGTCCTGACAAAGAAACTGCTACAATGCATAGATAAAATAATGAGGTAAAAAAAAATAATAATAATAATAATGAGGTAATCTACAGTGGAGCACTGATTTACGTATGTTTTCTAATTTAACATCAATATTAATATTATTTTGGTTAACTACCATTGATTGATTGCCTCTTATGTGCCAAATATAAGAACTTTCCCTCAAAGGTCTCATCTATTCTTCATAACAACTCTGTCAAGTGGATATTTTCACCACCTTTTTACGATGATGAAAAAATATCCACAGAGTTCCCAAACTTAAGTGAATGGAGGATGAGAAATTTGAGTTCAGGTCCTCCTGACTCCGTGGCTCATGTCCTTAATTACTAAATTGAAGCCTACAAAATAACAGCATAAGGAAAAAGAGGCAAAGCCTACATAGTATTCCTTATTTTATCAATATATACAACCAGTTTTAGATTTACAACATTGAGAGTTTACTATTAATTAACTCATATGACTTAAATTATTAAGCTTAAGTCAGAATAGAGAATATCATGTTCAGGAGGACTGTACCGACTCACAAGGAGATTTCAAGGAATAAAAAAATCACACTTGATATCATCTAGGAAAAATAAACAAAAAATGTAAGTTTCAGAGGCAGTAATGTAGTTTTCAGTCTTCTCACTATGTTAGATAAATTTCCTCAGATAGTGCCAGTGCCATGTTCATGACTAGAAGCAATGATTATAGAAGGGTAATTTCACAACCTGAGATTTTCTAGAGTTGAGGAAATGCAAAAATTTTCTACACACTCACACACACACACACACACACACACACACAAATAAATAACAAGGTTTTGTAACAGCCAACATTTTAATTTCAGTTTTCAGTAGCATCTCCTGGATTTTTTTCTTCCTTCAGAATTTATCTGTCATTGTAGAAATAAAGGGAAAAATGGATTCATTTTACAGCCCATCACTTTGGTAACATTTACTGTGTTGTTTTTAATAGTTACCTGTTATCAGTTGAAGAAATATTTGATGGTATAAAATGTCACAATTTTCAAAGAAACTGAAATTCAAGAAGTTAACACATTTAAAGTGTCTTTTTTTTCCACTTTTTTTTTGAGTGCAGAAAATCTGATTTTACACGACCTAAACTTTGTATTTTTAAGTTCTGCATTCTGAAGCCTCTTCTTTGCATGGTAATGTAAGGAACATAAGCAATATGTTTTTCATAAGAAGGAATGCCATAGACAAGTATACAAGGCTGAGAGCAATTATATGATCCATGGCCTTACAGTTGTTATTTCAATCTTTATTTGGTGATGAAGTTAACTATTAAGGATCTCATTTTCAATTACAAGATAAAATTTCCCTTTAATCATATCTTCCAGAGAAGTAGCACAAAATCAATGTAAACTAAATGGAGGAAGGTATTTCAAAATTGTATTAACCAGTTATAAAGGCTCCAAGATGTATATTGACAGGGTTCTTCTTTGGTGCTTGAGTGAAGCTTTCAAAGGGCTTAAGGCTAGAGAACTATTAATTTATTGTATAGTGGGTCACATAGCTTAGGGGTTATGAATATGAATGTGTTGTTCAATTCCTGGCCTTTCTCATTGGTGTGTGATCTTGTGCAACTAATTTAACCTTTGCGCTTCCCAAGTTGTTTATCATAAAATGGGGATAATACTATCTTTCTTGTGGCATTATTGAAAAGTTTAAATGAGTTAATGTTTATGAGTGTGCTTAGGAAAGTGCCTAACACTATTGAATTCAGTGCTAGTGTACCAAAACCCTTACATTAAAAAATTTATATTTTCTTCCAGTTTTATTGAGATAAAATTGACATATAGCTCTGTATAAATTTAAGCTGTACAGCATAATGATTTGACATCATCATGAAATGATTCCCACAATAAATTTAGTGAACATCCATCATCTCATAGATACAACATTAAAGAAATAGAAAAAAATATTTTCCCCTGTGATGAGAACTCTTAGGATTTACTCTCTTAACTTTCATACATAATGTACTGAGCGATAATTATATCATGTTGTACATTACATTCCTAGTACGCATAACTGAAGTTTTACCTTTTGACCACCTTCATTTAATGCCATCTTCCCCCACCCTCCCTGCCCCTACCTCAGGTAACCACAGATCTAATCTCTTTTTCTATGAGTTTGCTTGTTTGTTTTTGAAATATAATTGACCCGTGAAACTGTGTTAGTTCCTGGGGCCCAACATAGTGATTTGATATTTCTCTACATTTCAAAATGTTCATAAATAAATGATCACCACAATAAGTCCAGTTACCGTCTGTCATCATACAAAGATATTACATAATTATTGATTGTATTTCCCACGTTGTACATTTTATACCCATGACTCATTTATTTTGTAACTGGAAGTTTGCACCTCCTAATCTCCCTCACCTATTTCTCTCCTCCCTCCACTCCCAACCCCTCTGGCAACCACCTGTTTGTTCTCTGTATCTATGACTCTGTTTAATTATGTTGGTTCATTTGTTTAGACCTAAGTGAAATCATATAGTATTTGTCTTTGCCTCAGTGTCTTATTTCACTTAGCATAATACCTTCAGGCCTATCTGCGTTGTCGAAGATAGCAAGATTTCATTCTTTCTGAAGGCTGACTAATATTCCATTGTGTGTGTGTGTGTGTGTGTGTGTGTGTGTGTGTGTGTGTGTGATGTCTTCTTTCTTCATTCATCTATTGATGGGCCCTCAGGTTGCTTCCATATCTTTGCTATTGTAAATAATGCTATAATGAATATAGGTGTGCCTATGTCTTTTTGAATTAGAGTTCTTGTTTTCTTCAGATAAATACCCAACAGTAGGATAGCTGAATCATATGGTAGTTGCATTTTTAATTTTTTGAGGAATCTCCATACTGTTTTCCATATTGGCTACACCAGTCTACAATCCCACTAACAGTGCACGAGGGTCCCCTTTGCTCCACATCTATCTGACATTTATTATTTGTTCTCTTTTTGATAATAGCCATTCTGACAGGTGTAAGGTAATATCTCATTGTAGTTTTGATTTGCATTTCCCTGATGATTAGTGATATTGGGCATCTTTTCATGTGCCTGTTGGCCATCTTCATGTCAACCTTGGAAAAATGTCTATTCTGGTACTCTGGCCATTTTTAAATTTTTTTTATTTTTGACTTTGAGTTGTACTAGTTCTTTGGGTATTTTGGATATTAACCCCTTATAATATATATTGTTTGGAAGTACTGTCTCCCATTCAATAAGCAGCCTTTTCATCTTGTCGATAATTTTCCTCACGGTGCAAATGTTTTAGTTTGATATAGTCCCATCTGTTTTGCTTGTGCTTCCCTTGCCTGAGGATATACCAAACTCTTATATTTTTGAGTGATGATGTCTCATTTAGGCAGCAGAGGTAAAATAAGCTCTGGATTTCAGACTCCAGTGAAGCACCCTTAGTTTTTGGTAAGTCACTTTTCTGTAACTGTCATTAATATGGGAATAAGTATTTTTTCATCAGTGCAACCATGCATCTTCTCTAGTTTATATGATAAAATTAATTATCATATAAACTTCAGTATTATACATACTAACAGTAACATATTATTTGCCATACATCTTAATATTCAGCTGAGACCCTCTGATAGGGCAGCATTGAATCACAAGATTTCTGTTGGAATTATTTTGTCAAATTGTCCAAGGTACTGATGTAATGATTAGCACTTTTTTGGGGTGCGGGTTGTTCGTTTGTTTTTTGTTTTTTTTGCGGTACACGGGCCTCTCACTGTGGTGGCCTCTCCCACTGCGGAGCACAGGCTCCGGACGCGCAGGCCAAGCGGCCATGGCTCACGGGCCCAGCTGCTCCACGGCATGCGGGATCCTCCTGGACCAGGCCATGAACCTGTGTCCCCTGCATCGGCAGGTGGACTCTCAACCACTGCACCACCAGGGAAGCCCTCCGTGATTAGCACTTTTGACTCCTAAAGAGAAACATGTAGGTTCACTTTTTATTTTGCCACTGATTTTTTTTGTCCACTTCTCTTTGGCTTGATCTCTAATCTTGCTGTGGCTTAAGTTTCATTGTATATGTGACTTTGATATCTTTTTTAATTTAAATAAGACCCAAAGGCCTCTAATTCTAGGAATAAAGGAGTCACACAGGACCAGAAAAGGTGAAGAGAAAAAAGTGATTGATGTGAAATAGAAAAGGAATTTGACAAGAAGAGATACAAATCCTTTCTATTTCCCAGTTACAGATTTGAACAAATTGAAGATTAAAAATCTTCTGTGCAATTTGCCTAAAGTCTCAATTCATCCTCAGATTTTTTAACACAACCAATTTAAACACTTTCTATTATCTCCGAGGATCAAAAGAATCAATCAACATCTTCTACAGTCTTGTGAGTCCTCAATCACGCTTGCCCAAGGCAATGAATATCAAATCAAAAGCTGCCTCTATGGGTATGGGGTTATAACTCAGTATAACAGAAAATACCGCAGTAGTGAAACCTTGCATAAAATGAAATCTGATTCATGGTCATTGAAAACTATATCCTTTCAGAGATTATATGGAAATTTTCTCAATCTGTTTTTTCCCCTCAAAATGAGTTTTTAAAATGTCAACCTGTTATTCTTTCTGAGGCAAAAGATTAAATTTGTAATCAATCTAACTCCTATATTCCTAATTTTTTGGATTTCTCTTCATTTTGATAACTTTAGATTATGATATTCAATTTAGATTTTTTTGAGAAGTTCCTTTAGAAAATAATAGTGATCATATATAAGTATACAAACCTGCATATTTACCAAGATGATTATAATTATGTGTGTGTGTGTGTGTGTGTGTGTATATCTGGGTGATAGATATCAAATTAATTTGGTACAATAGGTTTGGTCAAAAAGTAGGAATAAAAATGACAGAATCAGGACAGTCTTTCAATATGTATTCTAAATGAAGCTAGTTTCATTATAGTAAGTGTCTCAAATCGTTTGTCTGGGAAATTTTATTGCACATAGATCTTAACTTGCTACCTTTATTATTGTTGTGTCAACTTTTAGCTGCTGTATATAAAATGTATGCTGGACACAACTCAATAAGGAAGTTTGAGAGTTTGAATCTATCTGCTTTTGTGAAATGTAAGAAATCCCATGTTTTTATTTGGTTTAGATGAGAAAAAATTTGCTTCCCCCACCATCAATTCTGTTTTCATTAGTTAGTTTTCTATGCTTTTAAGTGGTGTGCACTAAAATATTATTACTGGGGCTTCCCTGGTGGCGCAGTGGTTGAGAGTCCGCCTGCCGATGCAGGGGGTGCGGGTTCGTGCCCTGGTCAGGGAGTATCCCACATGCCACGGAGCGGCTGGGCCCATGAGCCATGGCCGTAGAGCCTGCGCATCCAGAGCCTGTGCTCCGCAACGGGAGAGACCACCACAGTGAGAGGCCCGCGTACCACAAAAAAAAAAGAAAAGAGAAAAAAATATATATATATATATATTATTACTATCAAGGTTACTTATTACTACTACTTATTATTACTTTACTATTTGATGAAGGAAATAGAACAAGTAAAATATTCACTTTTGATCACTTATACAAATGTCTGTAATAATTATTTAAATTAGGATAGTGAAAATTATATTTATAGCCATGTCCATGGAGTGGGATGGGGATGGAGTGCTTCCTCACACTGTTTCCATACTTTGCAAAGGGAAAAAAAGAAGCATGCTGTCATCACATGTGTCTATATTACATGCACATGTTTTTTTATGTTTCACTCAAAATAAACTTTTTTTGTGGGGATGCCACCATGGTTAAGCATGGACTTTTTAAGAGTTCTAATGTCAATCATAACATTTTCAATCTGTGTATAATTTAAAAACATCAAAATTATATTTATTTACAGTTTATACTCACCTCTAGAACTAAATTTAAAAATATTGAAATTGCTAAGTTGAAGAAAGTTTACCTTATGGGCTCACATATGTTAATAATAGCATGCATCGTTTCTTTTAATAGAATTTGTTAATCATTTTCCAAAAGGCTATGTATTTTCTTTTTATTTTTTTCAAAAGGCTATGTATCTTCTAAATTTTATCTGTAATTAGTTGAGGCTTGTGTTGGATGAGGGGTGAGTAAGAAAGTGAAACAAAACATGTGATAAGGACAATACTAGATCTGAATGCACAGAGGTAGATTATAATGGCTAGTCTACATTCTATTTTGACATCTAGGATGTAAAAAATGCTTTCCTTGAAATAGAAATAAAAATTGCTTGAATGTGATATATGGAACATCATCAAAGTCATAGTAGTTGTTATGATTTAAAATCTACATATAAAGCACTGCATGTTTACATCATGGGAAATCTTTGCTTCTACTTTATGAATTTCACTTTTAGAGTTTTGCTCTGAATTACAATATTTAAATAACAAAGTGAATCTGAAGTTGAATTGAATCTGCAATAGTATAGAAATAATGCTGCTCAATTCCATTTAGTGTAATTCTGGAATGATAAAAGGCCTTCAGCATTTTAAAGCTTGGATTGGTTTTAAACAATTAGCTGAGCCATGCTTTAAACTTACCTAGTTATAGTTTGTGTTTCTTTATTGTTTCTAACATACTAAGACACCAGTTATTTTATGGGGCATTTATATAATACTATTATAGTTTTTTATTTAATGTAGCTGATTTTTAGGTGAAATATTTTTAAAGAAGTATTTTCTGATTATTTCAGCTTTTTAAATCCTTTATAAAATATGCAAGGTGGATCTAACTTTTCTCTTAATTCATTTTCATGGTAACTTATTTTTCTGAAATTGATATGCAAAAGGAGGGACTCTAAAGACAAAGTCAACCAGTACTAGGGACTTGGTTTTACTTCACTTGCCAAAGACCAGGCACATATGTTACAGACAGAGAAAATGAGGGCCGAAGACTTCAAATTACTTTTTCCAAGGTTAAGCAATTAGGAGTCTGTGGAATTGGGATTCATACCAGTAGCGTCTGATTCTTAGTTCTGTACTCTTTTCCTTGTGCCATTCCATGAAAGTCAAAATAATCCTGGAGGAACAGTGATTTGCCCCCACCTCTTTTCCTTTAATATCATCTGAATACCACGTCAAATTTCTACCCCTCTCTAATCTTCTTGCCTCTTCATTAAAAAAGAGTGTCAATAGCAACATCGTAAGCTAGAAAAGTAACCCCACTTTATCAGCATACCATATTTTTACTCTACCTTATTCCTGTCAGTATCTACCATGCATTTGTCAAATCCTATAGAACTTTACCAAAGTACTAAGAGTGAACCTTAATGTGTATGAAGTAAAAACATAATAATTTAGGAGATTGGAGTATACCTGGATGGAAGGCAAAATGTGGCAAAACAATCTAACTGTATTACACATGTATGAAACAACCTCACTGAAGGGGGTGAAGAAAAAGGCTAGCCTAAGTGACTGACCGTGAGTAGAGTCTGTAAAACTAAAGGCAAAGAAACAATGCATAAGGACTCTACTCTTGCTGGTAAAGTTTCCCATGGGAGTATGGGTTAATAATTCTGATACTGCTATATACGTGTACGAGAAGTAAATAAGTAAATGGATGGCATATGGTAGAGACAAGTTGTCATTGTTAGTGGGAATTTACAGATAAGCAAAGGGAGAAAGTTTCAGTGATCTATATGGTAGTGGACTAGAATTGGAGATATGAGTATAAACTGATGTTTTGCTTAATATTTGGATATACAGAGGAATATTTATAGATATATAAGATAATATATAACATAACATTTACACATAACATTTTTTGCCCTGTCACCTGAGAGGATCTAGAAGCAATGACACCCCAGTAGCAACAAGCATACGTAGCACCCAAATTTTGGTTTCTAATACCATTCTCCATAAAAAGGAACCCAGGACTTCTTGGAGAAATAGTTGATTCTAGGACTGGGGCAAGAAATTTAAAAGATGAGTCTGTAGCATCTTGTAGTTTCAGAATGTGACGTTCTCAAAAAAGCTACAGTGAAGGTTGGACGCAGCAGCCAAGTGAAAGAGCTCCCAATGGCCAAAACTAGAACAATTTGAACAACAAGAAGTAATGTAGTATTGGATTATAACTAAAAGCATTAAAAACCCATGAGTCCATATTGATATTAAGTTAATTATCAAATAAATATATGTGAATGAGAGCTGTCAAATATGTGGGAAAATTCCAAGTAATTGATGTAGATACCCTGCTCTCAAGGAGTCAGGGCCTTACTTTTTGCCCCCCTAAATGTGGGCTATGCTGAGTAATTTCCTCCAAAGAGTGTAGTATGGAATGGGCGGGAAGAAAAAAGAGTAACTTGAGAGTGGAGAAACATGATGAACACTACCTCAGCCATGTGGTCAAGGTTAACATCAACAGTGATGTCATTTTGACAGCATGTATCCTTAGTAAGATGTGATGAAGCGGAGGTTTACCTCTGTGGCCATCCTCTTCAAAATCCGTAGCTCCAGGCTAATCATGAGAATTATATTAAACAAATTGCAATTGAAAAATACTCTTAAAACTAACCAGTACTTCTCAAAATGCTCAACCAATACTCCTCAAAACTGTCAGGATCGTCAAAAATAAGGGAAGTCTGAGAAAATGTCACAGCTAAGAGAAGCCTAAGGAGACATGATGACTAAGTGTAGTGTGGCATCCTGGATAGGATCCTGGAACAGGAAAAGGCGTTAGTTAAAATGACTGAATAAACTATGAACTCTAGTTAATTATTGTGTATTAATAACTTGTTTATTCATTATAACAAATGTACCATAAAAATATATGGTGTTGCTCCTAGAGGAAACTGGGTGTAGGGTATATTGGAACTCTCTGTAGTATCTTTGTGATTTTTCTGTGAATCTAAAACTGTTCTAAAAAATAAAGTTTTTTCTTTAATTTAAAAAATAGATTTGGTAAGGCCTAATCACTGGAGTTCTGATTCAACAGGGTTGGCTTAAGGCTCTATGCATATCTTTTTTTAATAGCTCCTGAGACACTAGGAAACACAGTCAGAATTAAGAGGCAAGGGCTAGGTTGTAAGTTCAGTGAAGACAGCAATCCTGTAAGTGAAGCTCACTACTTTATCCATACAGCCTACGACAATGCCTGGCACCAAGTAGACAAAAAAGTAAATATTTCCTGAATGCATGAATTATAAAATTCTGTAGTGAGAAATGGAAGTAGTTACGATTTAACAGCAAAAGACACATTTTTAACTTACTTCTGAAGATTTTTATGTAAGCACATTTGTTCAAAACCCAAATACATAATGAAAACATTTGTATTCCACATATCATCTCTGTTGTTATGTGCAAAATGTGTATTGGCCATATTGCACAAATAATTAAGCAATTATAATCTTTTCTGTGTCACAATATTAGAATCTCTTGTGTTGATGAGAAAAGATTAAATTTCAAAACGACATTGAAAATATAAATGGAAGTAGTATGCTAACAAAGATATTTTAATTTCATGATACTTGCACTATGCAACAGATACTATTTTCTTTGAAAACATTTAATGTGTGTTTATACACATACACGTAAATAAACTCTGATCTTTTTTTATGTGCTGACTTACAAATACCAGTGCTTAGCACAGTACACAGTGCAAAAACAAAAGCTTTTGAAAAAATAGATAATATGTAAATAAGTGCATGCATTGAAGGTCTGAAAGGTATTTGTATGTTTGAAATGACGTTCCTGCTGAATTGTGATTCAGTACGGTTATTATCTCAGTTTAGTATCTTCATTCTCCTTCATTGTATGTGTGTGTGTATGTGCGTGTATATATGTACTATATCCATATGTATATACTGTTATTTACAAAGGAACCAGTGAAGTATGGCAATAATTTTAAGTGCTCTCCAATTACAGAATCAAACATACTCTAACTCTAGAAACTAACTGGCCAGTTTTTGAAAGTAGTTGACCATAATATTTTCCTTCTTCAAATTCTGATTTGGTCATTTTCTTTCTATTAATGTTTCTACCAGGGGGTGCATAAGGGAACAAATTAAGATTTATCTCATATTTTGTACTAAAAACTAATAAAGAAGAAAATTTGAAGCTATTGGCTAAAATGATTTTTACATTTCTAAAAATCATGAAATGTAATTGGTTCATTTAGAGTATGAAAGTAGTTTATATCCAATTTGAGGAGGCAGCACTGTATAGTGAAATGGTTAAAGATGGTCAAAGGAAAAGCTACATTTGTATTTGGCTTTGACACTGTTGGGTTTTCATATTGGGCAAGTGCCTTAGGCCTCTCCAAGCCTGTCTCCAGGCCTGTCTCTTAGGCCTCTCTGTTTCCTATCTCTAAAATGTCTCAGGCACCCACCCGAATTTCATATACTTTCCTTCACCATGTGGGATATTATTTTCCATTGGAGGATAATTCTTAAGCACATCTACATTTTTAGTTTATAGTTAAGTGAGATTTGAATGAGACACACTTTTTTGTAAACATTTAATTCAACCATAACTCAGAGTGGGAAATAAACAGTAGCTGATGTTGCCTCTGTTTTGCCTCCCACATTCTCTTCTTTCCTTTCTTCCTCCTTCTTCTTCTTTATAGTGATATTATTCATTCAAATGGACATGGCCTCCATTAAAATAGCTTCAGGGAGATTGATGACATATAAAATTAGTGTTACAACCAGAGTAGCAAGAAAATGAAGGAATCTAGCTGCGAAGTGAAATCAGATAAAGTTTATAAGGTATAAGAGACACAATAGCACTACATTAGTGTTAGTGAGGTTAGTGCCTGAAACTCAAAGGCAAACAGTGTTGGGGCACATGCCCATTTCAGGTGGGAACTGAGGGGTAGTGGTGCAACAAGTTAAAGCGCGGGGCAAAACCACACAAGTTTATCTATTGTGAATAGCTTCTAAATAGCTTTTAAATGATCTGTTATTGAACTTACTAAGATTGTCATCTCCTCCATTTCGGAGTTAGTTATAAATCAGTCTCTCATCTCTCTCCTGACAGTATAAACAAAGTACCCTCTAGACCTGTACTCAGAAAGATACTAGGCATGTCCACTTACACTCACTCCCTTCATAGAACTACTGGTGCATTAGATAGTAGGGGCCAGGAAGAATCCTTTGTCAAGTTGCCAATAGAAAATAATCACCTTATATATGGTACCTCTAAACTCCCAAATATTTAGTAGGTTTCTTCACAGACACCCACTGTAAATCCCAGGTACTTTTCTGCACCAGGATCCTAGCTGTTATTTCCAATATTCAACAGACCTACAGTTTTTTTTTTTTTTTTAACATCTTTATTGGGGTATAATTGCTTTACAATGGTGTGTTAGTTTCTGCTTTATAACAAAGTGAATCAGTCATACATAAACATATGTTCCCATATGTCTTCCCTGTTGCGTCTCCCTCCCTCCCACCCTCCCCATCCCACCCCTCCAGGCTGTCACAAAGCACCGAGCCAATATCCCTGTGCCATGCGGCTGCTTCCCACTAGCTATCTACCTTACTGCGTTTGTTAGTGTGTATATGCCCATGACTCTCTCTCGCCCTGTCACAGCTCACCCTTCCCCCTCCCCATAACCTCAAGTCCGTTCTCTAAGAGGTCTGCGTCTTTATTCCTGCTTTACCCCTAGGTTCTTCATGACATTTTTTTCTTAAATTCCATATATATGTGTTAGCATACGGTATTTGTCTTTTTCTTTCTGACTTACTTCACTGTGTATGACAGACTCTATGTCTATCCACCTCATTACAAATAGCTCAATTTCGTTTCTTTTTATGGCTGAGTAATATTCCATTGTATATATGTGCCACATCTTCTTTATCCATTCATCCGATGACGGGCACTTAGGTTGTTTCCATCTCCTACAGTTTTAACTGGTGGTTCACAAACATTCAGATCAAATTCTTATACCTTTTATAATTATCCCTAATACTCTTTCAAATGTTTTTAATTGCCTTTATCATCAAAAATTTACTGGAAGACATGATGTAAACCCTTTGAAAAAATACTAATAATTAATAGAGTAACCTTTAACTTTCTCTCCATGAATCATGATGCTTTCTTTTCTCATCCCAGATGGGCTGAAGTCAAGAGGAAAAAAGATATGGCTTCTGTTGGCTCTGTGAACTTTATATGATGTTCAGTGGACTCTATGCTTATAACTCCTTTATTTCATGCATGTAAACTTCCTATCTGGTATCTGGAAGGATCCACTCATACTCAGTAATTAATGCAACTAATTCTTATTATAAAGAATATTTAACAATGTGCTAACGATCTAAGTGGTAATTCTCAATGACTGGAATCTACCTGATCTTTCAAATGTGATGTTGGCCCTAGATTCTCAGGGTTAGTGGCCATGGATGAGCTAACGCCAGAGTTTCTAGTGCCCCATGAACTATCCTTCTACTGCCCATAGTAAAACATAATCTGTATAAAGATGGAGAACCTGCTATGGAACATGGGGGATGTCAGCCATTCCACAATATTAAGAAATCAAGGCATCACTTCTCTAGTGGCACAGTGTCATTTAGATAGACTCCCAACACATAGCTACAGTCAGGCATTATATTTTGTTTAATGTTTGATCTATGATTAAGAGCAAGACAGATCCATGTAAACTTAAGCTTATCTCAACAAAGGATATTTAGTTGCCCTTTTGCTCCTACTCAGGGTACAGAGCCAACTCCTTGCCAGTCTGTCAGTCATCAGTCATGTTAAAACAAATCCTCCCATTTTATATTATAGATATGGTGGATTTTCCAAAGTCTAAACAGGGTAGGACCTTCATAAAGAGATTTTAAAAAACACGCATTCATTAACATTTTCAAAATTTCTTCCACTCCAGATCATAATTTTGTAAACAGTTTTGTCTGTGGAAATAAAACATAATGAAAAGTACAACAAGATGTACTATGTAAATATCTGGATAGTAACCTAAAGGTTAAGAAGTAGAACAACTTTATTATTCTTTGTAGTAAATAATACTTGTTCTTTACAGTTTATACAAGTGCCATTATCTTTTATAGAAGGCACGAGAATGGGAGTATCAGCAAATGAGAAGGTATAATGATGTATTCAGGCCAAAGTTACCTATAGTTATAGAGATTAAAATCTATTTTTTTAGCTACTGAAATACTACAGAATATAGTAGTATTAAGTTAGACTGTACTTTACAAACTGCTTTATATGCTCCTGAGTAGCAAGGATATTAACTAATGATCCTTTAAATGGGTATGTAAAATATAATTTAAGCTACTTGCAACATGCAAAAGAGAGGCATCGTTTGTTACTGCCAAAAATCACTGACATGTGGAAATCAGAAAATCATTAGCCTTGATAGGAATAGCTTAATAAAACAGGGAAGAGAACACATTATTTAGAGCAGTTAAATGACAATTGATGCGACCACTGGTGAAATGCATAAAGAAAAAGTGGATATGATTTAGTGAATGATAAATTCCACACTTAGTATTCATGCATACAAAGGAATAGAAATCTTTGCTCATTAACCATTGCACTTAGTTTGTGAGCCAAAATGCTTCAGGCTGTAGCCCTAATTGTCATAAATGTTTATCTCTGTGCAAGTTTAATTTAGTCTTAAGAAAAAAGTGTTATCCTGAGTGATGCTACATCTCTTTCATTTTCTTCATCAGCCTAAGTTGGTTTACTTAAAACCCTGTTCATACCTGTCCTCTTCTCGAGGTCTCCAGAATACCCCCAGCTATAATTAATCTCTCTTAATCTCTCTCTTTCCCCCCATTATGCCCCACTCTTTTTACGTCTATTTTAGCAGTGTGCTTAATGGCATATTTACTGGCATACCTCATTTAGCTTTGCCTTCTAGAACACCAGTTTTTCATAGCTGTTTAGTAGAGTGTAACACTGTGCTCTCCTCAGTTTAAATGGCACTTGCCAATCTGTTTTGTTTATGCTCTTGAATCTCTTTGCTATTGACAAACTTTTTTAGCTGATGATGATTTCTATTTGATTTTGAGCAAATATGTTGAAAATATCTCAAAGTATGAACAAACATGGGCCGTTTTAATGTCCGTTAAACACAAGGATGACATGCAGCATCACACGTGTGAAACTGTGATGGATATGAGACCTGCTCGCTCCACCATTTGAACATATGTAAAGAGTAAGGGGGAGTCAATTATCTCATACCCTTATGTTAATTTAGATTTTAGTCATTTTTTAGGGAATGCATTTCCAAAGGGGCTGTCGTGACTTTGATTTATTTATTATTCACATTCATGGAACCCTCTTACACTCCATTTTAAAATAGAGTAAGTGGGATATGCCTTTATTTTTGAATGTACCTATACAACTTTTATCATTGAGAGTTCCCTGAAACATGGATCATACCTCAGTGGTAAAATCTAAACTGAGTGTAAAGGCCAACTAAGCAGCATAAATGTGTGGAGAGGACAAAGTTAGCATTATAAACAGAAAATCACATTAAGTATTAGCACCTGAAGATTGCCTACCTGCCCAAAGAGGGCAACAGCTATTAAAAAAATACTTGTTTCCAAGAAATAATGTAAATATACTTTTCTGTACCTTCCAGTTTTTCAAGTTAAACCAAACCTGATTTTTGTGAGATTTTTAAAATGTTAGCCATTTAATTTAAACTATAGTTATTTTCTATGTTGTACAAGTTCAAATAAAACACTTCTACAGATGAGAGCCAGCTCATAGGCTACCTGTCTATAATGTCTGCCATAACCATTTCATGACAATATGAAAGAATAAATTAAGAGCATTGACCAATGTCTTGGCCTGATCATAGAGTTAGTTTTAAAATTTCCATTTATAAATCAAAAAGACACATATGACCAGTTATAGTATTTACCATCAACATCACACACACACACACACACACACACACACACACACACGACTTTTAAAAAATCCTACCAATTTCAGAGGGAGAAGCATGAATTTTCCTAGTACTGAATTCTGGGATAAAATAAACTTTCCTGGGCAATATCATACACAATGTCCTCAAGAACATCTCTACAATAAATATGAGTTTTGTAGGATCACTTCTTGTTGTGTTCCTTTATGTAAGACAAGTCATATTAAATACCAAACTTAATTTTTGCTGTGGTTTCAGTGAAGTCACAAAATGATGAAAGTCAGGCACAGACCTGTTAACTGGATTTGGCAGAGAAATGCATAGAGTACACATAACTCTAAAGACTTTTATTCAGTTTTGAATCCTTAGAGCTCTTAACAAAGTTTTCTGCATGTAGAAGATGCTCTTTGAAAGTATGAAGTGAAAACATGAATTGAATTAACTACACATTTGATGATGGATAAAAAGCATCTCAAATACAAAACCCTGGGTTTAAGAAAATAGCATTTACACTCTACTAGTCACAGTACAACTAAAAATTAAAGTGTTTTGATGTCTCATGGACTTCTTGTTTACATGATTAGAAAAAGAGGCCCACTACATATGCCAACAGTTAACAGCTGTGACTTTAAAAAATGATCGTATTTAGTGGCAGAATTCATAAGATGAATTTTTGTCAGATGTTTTTATTTTACGTTCTTGGGGTAACAAACCACCCTACACTCAGGTCTCTGGACATAGCCCAATCATAACACCTGTTGAAGGACAGACACAGGTGGTTATATTTACAATTATACAGTCTCAACTGGCCTAAGGAATTGAAGGTTGCCAAAGAAGGAAATAATCCATTCACTGACTAGCTGTCCAATGATACAGTGGATTTTTCCTCTCTCAAGTATATAAACTAATAATCAGAAGGACATTTAAGCTAGAAACCCCCGTTTTCAAGAATGCAGTGCTAATGTGTAACCAAGGAAAGTTAATTTTCAGAGAGAAGCAAGAGAATGGAGCAAATGGTATAAAATGGTATAGAGAAAGAGGAGTGAGGAGGAAAGAAAATGGTATAGGAAATGGAGTAAGGAAAGAAAGTATAGGAAAGAAAGTATAGGAAAGAAAATGGTATAGGAAAGAGGAGTAAGAAACTGGAAAAATGGGAAAAGAGTAATTCCTGCCTTTAGCAGCCCAAAGCCAACAGCTTTGTCTAGAAAATTGTCTGGGAACAATAGCCCCTCCCCCCCCCCACGCCCCCGCTGCCACCCACCACATATACACCCCCTCATACAACTGCTGAGGCAAGCTTGAGTGGATATCATTTTCTTGTTATTAATTAAATTATCATGACGAGGATGAACTTAATACAACTATTTAAAATATGTGATATATAAAGTAGGAGAATAAAAATAGATGTGTTTGTGTGCATGTGTTTTTCAGACCAATAATTATGATTAATGCCAAGTTATTAAAATATGCAGTATGTGAACCATTAGTGCTCAAGGAAGTTGATTATAAGATCATAGTATTCTGCCTGAGATTAGGGAATGGATATATTTATACTTAGCTTGCTCAGGATCTGTTCTCTCAGAATACAGAAGTCCTTATTCATATAATATTTTTCTAGACTCTTGTTTTCTAATGTCTTCTGTTTCATAGTCTACCTCTTTGTCTTCAGAAAGTTGAGCAAGACAGCAATACCTTTGTTTAACTATCTTTGGGACTATTTCCTCATTCTCAGCTTATTTTGATATAATGTCCTTGGATATAAATCTGTATATCTTATCTAACTAGTCCTAACACTTTCTGTTCAGAACAATTTTGGATAGCTCTAAATTGAATGCAGCAAATTGGCATAAGCAAAGTGCTATTAAAGAAATAAGATATAGAGATGAGAGGGTACCAAACAAGTCTTTCTGCTGGATAAAGTCTCTCTCATAGGACAGATAGTAATTTTTCTCCATCTACTTGATGAACAACCAATATCTTCCAAGTAGGTTCCATAATGGAGGTGGCAAAATATAATTTTCATATGGTCTTTTATGTTTATTGTCACTGTCACCCTTTCTCAGGGATTCTTTTGAGCTCTGCATGTTAACGTTTTATTCTCCTTTAGATTTTAGCAGAATTTCAATTCAGTCATTGTATAATTCTAGGAGTGACATATGGAAAGGTGGTAGAATGTGGCTAGGTGTGTGTTAACATAATCCACACTCATTTTTTTCTTAATACAAAAATAATACAAATGGTTGATAATGCAGATAATATACTCCTGAAAAATAAAATATCACTAAAAATTGAGAGTTATAAACATTTCAGTGAGTTGTAAAAATCTTTCGTGAAAGTATCCCTTGCAAGTATATTTAGGCTAGCAAAATTTAAAGAAAATTTAAATTGGTATTGATATTTTCTGCTCCTTTGTCACTGTTGGTGAGAGTTATATACTTTTAAAACATTGTGTTAAAATAGCATGTCCTTGCTTTGCAAAAATAAGACATAGAGGTTATATAATGAATCCCATTCCTAGTTTATATTCTTATCTAAACATTAGTTATAGCAAATAAAATCATTTATTAAAAAGGATTAATATTTTAATTTCAGACCTGCAAATTTATGTTTATTGTTCTGGGTAACCCTACATATTTAATATTTATTGATTTTTGGATTCCTCATGGCAATGCTGGGTTAAGGAGACTATTTTCCCTGAAGTCCAGTTTTTCCATAGTCACTGGTTATTATGCCCCTGTAGGTCAGTAAATATGTGTAGGAGAGATGCAGAACAAGATTATGACAGTTATGTCTTACTAATTTCCAATTCAACTTCAAATCAAACTTCAAATCAAGTTCAAATCAAACTTCCCCCCACTTTTGCATTGTATAGTTTAGGAAGCTACAGATGGAATGTCAGTATCCACCTGCAAAATCTACTCTATTTAGGACTCTTATTTGATTGACACAGAAACAAGATTCAAATCAGCTTATTCTAAGAGGTAAACATAGCATAAGACCTCTGGATCTGTTGTGAAAATCAAGGATAGCAATGTTGCTGTGCCATGAAATGAGAGAATGAAAACTTTTCTTTGACTCTCAACTTTGCTAGTCTGGGTAAGTTTTATTTCTACTCTCTCGCTTTAGATTACACTGCAGATGCTTTCAATATCATCTGAGATTTTGATCTTACACGTCAAGTTTTTAGGAAGAGACCGACTTGTTCTGAGTCTCAAGTACAAAAATATGAGCAAAGAGAATCTTTGGCCCAGCTTAGATATACTGTTGACACCTGAATCAATCAAAAGCTATCAGGGATAGATTACACTGCTAAATAATGACTTCCACTGCAGCTGTGGTTGGTATCAAAAGCAGCAGTTCACAAAGGAAGGATAGGGTAAATCTGAAGAAAGGGAAGGTACTATTGGGTAGAATGATGTGCCATCATATTATTCTATATATTTAATGTGACTGAAACATCTAGTATTAGCAAAAAGAAAAGCAGGCAATAATCTACTTACTTTGATTTGAAGGACACACTGAGAGTTTTCCCCATACAATTATATTCCTTGATAGCTGGAGAAAACTACTAGTGCTCTTAGGAGACCCCAAATTCAAAACCTCCTTAGACCCCATATAGTTGAATACCCAAAATTTTATATGAGAAAGTTGAGAACCAAGGTAATTGATTTTTCAAGGTCACATTATCTCTAAGTGCCGGAAACCCCAAAGTTATCTAACATTAAACCCACATATTTAATCCTTCTTTTTTGGTCCTGGAGACTTTTACTCACTCAAGTATTGCCCATGACAGGGTTTTCAAAGTTTGTTCTGCAGATTACCTGCATGAGAATAATTGAAAGTATAGGTTCTTGGGCCCCCTCCTCTGCCCCCCAAAACTGAGTCACAAACTCCATCGATTATAATCTGTAAAACTGCATTCTTAACCAAATTTTGGTGTGGTTTTTATGCATGCTGAAGTTTGGAAACTACTGAAGCTTGGTACTCCTAAGTCGTTGAAGGAAAGGGTTAGTGACTAACAACTGAAAGTACTGTGAGCCCAGGAAGGACTAGAAAGACAACAGAGAATACCTAAGAAGTTATTGATAAAGTAGAAAGGACCTTCTTGACTTACTACAGATTTTCCTCATGAACTGCCCTCATAATTGTTATTTCCCTAATGAATTCTAGTTCCCTATTGAAAATTACTCTTTCTACATACTGAAGAAGGTGGTGTTAATTTTGAAAGACACCATTTTAAATGGGAGCTTCAAGTATTAGTCAATGAGTCAGGTCTTCACATTACCATTTAGATATCCGTGTTATTTACAAAATGCTTTCCCACAACCATGTTTTTCCTAACTACTATTGCAAGCATTTGAGTCATCCCATTGGACTATGTTTATATGCATCTTAACGTTTTATGAATATACTGAAAATAAAAATATGTGAACTCATATAAATCCTGTAGATGACTTTTCTTTCCAAGTTTTAAACAATTGATCTTTGCTGTCTGATTACAGAGGTATAAAAATTTAATAGCAATTCGTATGCAATTATTGTGGTATTACTTGCATTTCCATATCTCATTCTTTCCAGAGGAGTTTAAAGATTAACTTGATAGTTTAAATTTTATTGATAGATTTCCTTATGCTATAAAGGCAGTGCTTTGTGTGTTTTTGCTTTGATGCAATCTGGAATAAAATGAAGTAATTTTCAGCTCCCAAAATATAAAAAATAAAGTACATGAATTACTGAATTTTCAGGGTATTTTACATCTAAAAATTACATTTTAATTTGTTTTTTACTGGTACCATGCAGCTTTCTATATCTATACATCTTTAAGGCTTATAAATATAGTAAGGTAAAAAAAGTCTATATTTCAAATTTGATGCATAATAAAATATTTAAAAACATTAATAATACATTATCCCAAAATGCCTTGATTTTTTTTTTGTGTATGTAGCAATTCAATTTTTAAAAAAGCTTTATAATACTGATTTGTGGTATTAAATACATCTTTTTCGTGCTTTAAAAAATACTGTCTATTCACACACATATGAATCCAGCTTTGTGAATATATACATAATCAATCTTTGAAATCCACATCATTGCAGTGGGAAAATAGATTGACTAACTCACATCTCTGCTTACATTTAATATTCCATTAATTTGGGAAGGATCATAAAGTGTTTTAGTCTCCAGAGTATCTCAAAGTCTAAAAGTAAATAAGCAGTTGTCAACTGTATCATCAAATGACTATTACCTATTTTGTTTAATTATACCAATAAGAACTCAAAAATAAAATTTGTGTAGTAAAAAACTTGCCTAGGCAGTCCAGGTTCTTAAGATGCAGGATAGAATCAAAGTGATTTATGTCAATACTTAAATGCTGTGACATGTGAAAGACTAAATGTAAATTCTGTAGGTCGCTTTATGTTTGAAATTGTATTTCTAGAGTAGTTAAGCCTACTATGGTGGATGAGTAAAGGTTTGGGGATATGTCCTTTAGAAGAGGATAGATTGATTATTGGAAAAGATGGCAGAGCAACTGGGACTGATTGACTGTGAATATACCACACATGTACTACTTTGTTTAATCCTCCTTTTATAAGTTCATATGTGAGAGAATTTTTTTTTGCTTCTTTTACGGCTTTTCGATATAATCTAAAAGGCACACCCACATATCTGTATCACATTTGGTGCTTTAGAATGTCTTTATTGGACTCCAGAAAAATGCACATATGATTATTAATATCATGGATTATGGGTAGCGTATTAATTTTTTAATGTTCAGGTTAATACTCATTTGCATTTCAGAAATAACGTAATTATTTTGACCTTTGCAAATTCATAGTCGAATGGCATTGCAGAGCATTTTCTAATCTGTTTCAAATCATCTCCTGGTTAAAAACCATTTTTCTGAAGAATTTGAACCTTTTTACCTACTCTGTTATAAGAGGAATTTTAAGATTATATTCAGATGCATGTTGGAGATCTCTCGGAGAAAGCCACATCAGAGTAAAAAAGAAGTAGCCACCTCTCATAGAACATCTGTCCTATCATAAAACATCTTTTCGTCATAATTGTATTCCCCATCAATTGTATCCTATTAGGAGACTATGCTAAATATAGGAAAGTTTCCAAACATACCCCATCTTTAGAATGGGATTCACACTCTTTCTGCCTCCCATTGGCTCGTCCAGGCAGGAGTGCTTTTCCCTATAACAATGCAATCAGCAGGCCAGTAGGCACTCCTGTATATGTGGACTATCCTAGACAACTCCAGGAGAGATGGGTTTTGAAAGAGCTACCACAGCCAGTAACTCAGTTTCCAAGTCAGATTATAGATGTATATATGAATACACACACAGAGTCTTTGACACCATTCATCACTGAAATCTTCTTCTCCTAGTACAAGTAGATTGATTTTCTTCGATAATCACACTCTGATGTGAAGTCATGAGAATAAGTTGAAACCATAAATATATTACGCAGCATGGAAATTGATACCTGTGTACTAACTAGTTTTGCCGCTGCTGTTGCTAAAAATCAGGCGATCTTAGTATATTTGTTCCTGTTTAACCATGCTATCTGTTCCTTTTATCTTTCAAGGAAGATAGTATAGAATTGATACCTGTTTAGAAGTGGTACTTAAAATTTTTTCACCTGATTTGTACTTGTGGTGGGATGGAACAGATTCAGAATAGAGATCACCGTATCTGAATAAAAAGCAGAAAGTATTGGAGTCAAGCTGAAGAGTGTTAATATCCCAGCAATGACCCTAACAAGCTATGTGATATTGGTTGCTTCAGTTAAGCTTTTTCACCCAAATAATAATATGCAGTAAGAGGTGTACTTTGAAAACGTTGTACGTAAAGTGCTGAGCATGGTGTTGGCTAGTGGTTTGTATCTCCGTACGAGTAAAGTTTCTTTCCCCATCTTTCCCTCAAAATAATGTGTTGCAAGAATGGAGATGCTTGGCATGTCATAAATTCCTGGCATTAAATGTATATTGCCTTGGAATAATTAGCACCTTTTCACTCTTTAAGGTATGAATCTAAACCTAATGAGGTGAGTTTTTCTTGCAAAAGAAAAACCTGAAGTTTTCTCAGTTTAGTTGCTGCATTAATTGTCTAAGATTGAAGTGCCAGGTTTCTCCAAATTCCTACAAAATTATTTTGGTATAGAATTTATGATTATCAACTTTAAGTGATCATTCCCTCTCCATAAAATGATAATGGAACTAGATGCCATAATTTGAGAATTAGAGGAAAACATATTTGATTTTTTTGGTGCTGTCTTTTTAGAGTAAAATCCTTATTTCTCCAAGATATATGTTGAAATGCTACCACAGTCAAATTTCTAATGAGGGTTGATGTTTAAAAAGTTACATAGGGGGACCTTCAAGATGGCAGAGGAGTAAGATGTGGAAATCACCTTCCTCCCCACAAATACATCAAAAATACATCTACATGTGGAACAACTCCTACAGAACACCTACTGAATGCTGGCAGAAGACCTCACAGACTTCACCAAAGGCAAGAAAATCCCCACGTACATGGGTAGGGCAAAAGAAAAAAAGAAAAATCAGAGACAAAAGAATAGGGACGGGACCTACACTTCTGGAAGGGAGCTGTGAAGGAGGAAAAGTTTCCACACACTAGGAAGGCCCTTCGCAGGCGGGGATGGGGCTGGGGGGGTAAGCTACAGAGCCACGGAGGAGAGCGCAGCAACAGGGGTGCAGAGGGCAAAGCAGAGAGATTCCTGCACAGAGGATTGGCGCTGACCACACTCACCAGCCTGAGAGGCTTGTCTGCTCATCCACCAGGGCAGGGCGGGGCTCGGAGCTGAGGCTCGGTCTTCGGAGGTCAGAAACCAGGGAGAGGACTGGGGGTGGCTGCGTGAACACAGCCTGAGTGGGCTAGTGCGCCACAGCTAGCCGAGAGGGAGTCCAGAAAATGTCTGGACCTGCCTAAGAGGCAAGAGACCATTGTCTTGGGGTGAGCAAGGAGACGGAATTTCTTCCCTGTCTGCCCACAGAAGGCAGACCACCGCCTAAACGACCTCCAGAGATGGGTGTGAGCCATGGCTATTATCTTGGACACCAGAGACGGGCATGAAATGCTAATGCTGCTGCTGCAGCCACCAAGAGTCTTGTGTGAAGCACAGATTACTATCCACACATCCTCGGAAGCCTGTGCAGCTGCTGCTGCCAGAGTCCCGTGATCCAGGGACAACTTCCCCAGGAGAACACACGGCACACCTCAGGCTGTTGCAACGTCACGCTGGCCTCTGCCACCGCAGGCTCACCCTGCATTCCAATTATAACTACCATACCCCTCCCTGCCCCCCGGCCTGAATGGGCCAGAGACCCCTAATCCACCGCTGTTTTTTTTTTTTTTTTTTTGTGGGAATCACAGAATAAAAAAATATACGATCGCAAGAGGTTGTAACTTAGAGACAATCTCATGTAGCTTGTCATGTATTTAAACATTTAAAAAGAGCTTTCAAATGCTTCCTCCTTTTGCTTTACTGTTTGTATCCTCTATTTATTTATTTATTTATTTTTAACATCTTTATTGGAGTATAATTGCTTTACAATGGTATGTTAGTTTCAGCTTCACAACAAAATGAATCAGTTATATATATACATATATTCCCATCTCTTCCCGCTTGCGTCTCCCTCCCTCCCACCCTCCCTATCCCACCCCTCCAGGCGGTCACAAAGCACCGAGCTGATCTCCCTGTGCTATGCGGCTGCTTCCCACTAGCTATCTACCTTACGTTTGGTAGTGTATATATGTCCATGCCTCTTTATCGCTTTGTCACCGTTTACCCTTCCCCCTCCCCATAGTCTCAAGTCCATTCTCTAGTAAGTCTGTGTCTTTATTCCTGTTTCACCCCTAGGTTTTTCATGACATTTTTTTTTTTAAATTCCATATATATGTGTTAGCATATGGTATTTGTCTCTCTCTTTCTGACTTACTTCACTCTGTATGACAGACTCTAGGTCTATCCACCTCATTACAAATAGCTCAATTTCGTCTCTTTTTGTGGCTGAGTAATATTCCATTGTATATATGTGCCACATCTTCTTTATCCATTCATCCGATGATGGACACTTAGGTTGTTTCCATCTCTGGGCTATTGTAAATAGAGCTGCAATGAACATTTTGGTACATGACTCTTTTTGAATTATGGTTTTCTCAGGGTATATGCCCAGTAGTGGGATTGCTGGGTCATATGGTAGTTCTATTTGTAGCTTTTTAAGGAACCTCCATACTGTTCTCCACAGTGGCTGTATCAATTTACATTCCCACCAACAGTGTAAGAGGGTTCCCTTTTCTCCACACCCTCTCCAGCATTTATTGTTTCTAGATTTTTTGATGATGGCCATTCTGACTGGTGTGAGATGATATCTCATTGTAGTTTTGATTTGCATTTCTCTAATGATTAGTGATGTTGAGCATTCTTTCATGTGTTTGTTGGCACTCTGTATATCTTCTTTGGAGAAATGTCTATTTAGGTCTTCTGCCCATTTTTGGATTGGGTTGTTTGTTTTTCTGTTATTAAGCTGCATGAGCTGCTTATAAATTTTGGAGATTAATCCTTTGTCAGTTGCTTCATTTGCAAATATTTTCTCCCATTCTGAGGGTTGTCTTTTGGTCTTCTTTATGGTTTCCTTTGCTGCGCAAAAGCTTTTAAGTTTCATTAGGTCCCATTTGTTTACTTTTGTTTTTATTTCCATTTCTCTAGGAGGTGGGTCAAAAAGGACCTTGCTGTGATTTATGTCATAGAGTGTTCTGCCTATGTTTTCCTCTAAGAGTTTGATAGTTTCTGGCCTTACATTTAGGTCTTTAACCCATTTGGAGCTTATTTTTGTGTATGGTGTTAGGGAGTGATCTAATCTCATACTTTTACATGTAGCTGTCCAGTTTTCCCAGCACCACTTATTGAATAGGCTGTCCTTTCTCCACTGTACATTTCTGCCTCCTTTGTCCACCGCTGTTTTAACCCCATCCTCTCAAGGTGGGAACAGATGCCTGAGGGCAGCCTACATGCAGAGGTGTGGCCAAAACCAAAGCTGAACCTGGGAGCTGTGCGAACAAAGAAGAGAACGGGAAATTCCTCCATGCAGCCTCAGGAGCAGTGGATTAAATCCCCACAATAACTCGATGTACCATGCATCTGTGGAATACCTGAATAGACAACGAATCATCCCAAAATTGAGACATTAGACTTTGGGAGCAACTGTAGACTTGGGGTTTGCTGTCTGCGACTGATTTGGTTTTGATTTTTATGTCTATCTTAGTATACTTTTTAGTGCTTGTTATTGGTGGATTTGTTTATTGGTTTGGTTGCTCTCTTCTTTTTTTATTCTTATTTTTTAATTTTAATAATTATTTATTTTATTTTATTTTACTTTTTCTTTCTTTTTTTCTTCCTTTTCTTCTGAGCCATGTGGCTGACAGGATCTTGGTGCTACAGCCTGGTGTTAGGGCTGAGCCTCTGAAGTGGGAGAGCCAAGTTCAGGACATTGGACCACCAGAGACCTCCTGGCCCCACATAATAGCAGTTGGCAAGAGCTCTCCCAGAGATCTCCATCTCCATGCTAAGACCCAACTCCACCAAAGGCCAGCAGATAGCAGTGCTGGTTGCCCTATGTGAAACAACTTGTAAGACAGGAACACAACACCACCCATTAGCAAAGAAGCTCCCTGAAATCATAGTAAGTTCACAGACACCCCAAAACACACCACTGGACGCAGCCCTTCCCACTAAAAGGACAAGATCCAGCCCCACCCACAAGAACACAGGCACCGGTCCCGCCCACCAGGAGGCTTACACAAGCCACTGAACCAACCTCACCCACTGGGGGCAGACACTAAAAACAATGGGAAATGCAAACCCATAGCCTGCAAAAAGGAGACCCCAAACACAGTAAGTTAAGCAAAGAGAAGATAGAGAAATATGCAGAAGATGAAAGAGCAAGGTAAAAACCCAACAGACCAAACAAATGAAGAGAAAATAGGCAGTCTACCTGAAAAAGAATTCAGAGTAATGACAGTAAGGATGATCCAAAATCTTGGAAACAGAATGGAGAATATACAAGAAATGTTTAACAAGGAACTAGAAGAACTAAAGAGCAAACAAACAATGAGGAACAACACAGTAAATGAAATTAAAAATTGTCTAGAAGGAATCAAGAGCAGAATAACTGAGGCAGAAGAATGGATCAGTGATCTGGAAGATAAAATAGGGGAAATAAGTACCAGAGAGCAGAATAAAGAAAAAAGAATGAAAAGAATCGAGGACAGTCTCAGAGACCTCTGGGACCACATTAAATGCACCAACATTCGAATTATAGGGGCCCCTGAAGAAGAAGAGAAAAATAAACAGACTGAGAAAATATTTGAAGAGATTATAGTTGAAAACTTCCCTAACATGGGAAAGGAAATAGTCAATCAAGTCCAGGAAACACAGAGAGTCCCATAGAGGATAAACCCAAGGAGAAACACACTAATACACTTATTAATCAAACTATCAAAAATTAAATACAAAGAAATATTAAAAACAGCAAGGGAAAAGCAACAAAGAACATACAAGGGAATCCCCATAACGTTAACAGCTGATCTTTCAGCAGAAACTCTGCAAGCCAGAAGGGAGTGGAAGTACATATTTAAAGTGATGAAAGGGAAAAACCTACAACCAAGATTACTCTACTCAGCAAGGATCTCATTCAGATTTCACAGAAAAATTAAAACCTTTACAGACAAGCAAAGGTTAACAGAATTCAGTACCGCCAAACCAGCATTACAATAAATGCTAAAGGAACTTCTTTAGGAAAGAAACACAAGAGGAGGAAAAGGCCTACAAAAACAAACCCAAAACAATTAAGAAAATGATAATAGGAGCATACATATCGATAATTACCTTAAATGTAAATGGATTAAGTGCTCCAACCAAAAGACATAGACTGGCTGAATGGATACAAAAGCAAGACCTGTATATACGCTGTCTACAAGAGACCACTTCAGACTGAGGGACACATACAGACTGAAGTGAAGGGATGGAAAAAGATATTCCATGCAAATGGAAATCAGAAGAAAGCTGGAATAGCAATTCTAATATCAGACAAAATAGACCTTAAAATAAAGACTATTACAAGAGACAGGGACACTACATAATGATCAAGGGATCAATCCAAGAAGAAGATATAACAATTGTAAATATTTACGCACCCAACGTAGGAGCACCTCCAATGCATAAGGCAAATGCTAACAGCCATAAAAGGGGAAATTGACAGTAACACAATAATAGTAGGGGACTTTAACACCCCACTTTCACCAATGGACAGATCATCCAAAATGAAAATAAATAAGGAAACACAAACTTTATTTTTTTGCAGTACGAGGGCCTCTCACTGTTGTGGCCTCTCCCGTTGTGGAGCACAGACTCTGGGCGTGCAGGCTCAGTGGCCATGGCTCACGGGCCCAGGCGCTCTGCGGCATGTAGGATCTTCCTGGACCGGGGCACGAACCCATGTCCCCTGCATCAGCAGGCGGACTCTCAACCACTGCGCCACCAGGGAAGCCCAGGAAACACAAACTTTAAATGATACATTAGACCAGATGGATTATTGATATTTACAGGACATTCCATCCAAAACAACAGAATACACTTTCTTCTCAAGTGCTCATGGAACATTCTCCACAGTAGAACATATCTTTGTTCACAAATCAAGCCTTGGTAAATTTAAGAAAATTGAAATGGTATAAAGTAAGTTTTCCGATCATAATACTATTAGATATCAACTACAGGAAAAAAACTGTAAAAAATACAAAAACATGGAGGCTAAACACCACGCTACTAAAATAACCAAGAGATCACTGAAGAAATCAGAGGAAATAAAAAAATACCTAGAAACAAATGACAGTGAAAACATGATGACCCAAAACCTATGGGATACAGCAAAAGCAGTTCTAACAGGGAAGTTTATAGCAATACAGTCTTACCTCAAGAAACAGGAAAAATCTCAAACAACCTAACCTTATACCTAAAGCAATTAGAGAAAGAAGAACAAAAAAACAAATTTAGCAGAAGGAAAGAAATCATACAGATCAGATTAGAAATAAATGAAAAAAAAAATGAAGGAAAGGATAGCAAGATCAATAAAACTAAAAGCTGGTTCTTTTAGAAGATAAATTCATACACCATTAGCCAGACTCATCAAGCAAAAAAAGGGAGAAGACTTAAAACATCAGAATTAGAAATGAAAAAGAAGTTTCAACTGACACTGCAGAAATACAAAGGATCATGAGAGATTACTACAGCAAGTATATGCCAATAAAATGGACAACCTGGAAGAAATGGAAAAATTCTTAGAAAAGCACAACTTTCCGAGACTGACCCAGGAAGAAATATAAGATATAAATAGACCAATCACAAGCACTGAAATTGAGACTGTGATTAAAAGTCTTCCAGCAAAGAAAAGCCCAGGACCAGATGGCTTTACAGGCGAATTCTATCAAACATTTAGAGAAGAGCTAACACCTCTTCTTCTCAAATTCTTTCAAATCATAGCAGAGGGAGGAACACTCCCAAACTCATTCTACGAGGCCACCATCACCCTGATACCAAAACCAGACAAAGACGTCACAAAGAAAGAAAACTACAGGCCAATATCACTGATGAATATAGATGCAAAAATCCCCAACAAAACACTAACAAACAGAATCCAACAGCACATTAAAAGGATCATACACCATGATCAAGTGGGGTTTATTCCAGGAATGCAAGGATACTCCAATATATGCAAATCAATCAATGTGATACACCATATTAATAAACTGAAGGAAAAAATCCATATGATCATCTCAATAGATGCAGAAATATCTTTTGACAAAATTCAACACTGATTTATGATAAAAACTCTCCAGAAAGTGGGCATAGAGGGAACTTACCTCAACATAATAAAGGCCATATATGACAAAGCCACAGCCAACATCATTCTCAATGGTGAGAAACTGAAACCATTTCCAGTAAGATCAGGAGCAAGAGAAGGTTGCTCACCATTATTATTCAACATAGTTTTGGAAGTTTTAGCTATAGCAATCATAGGCTAAAAAGAAATAAAAGGAATCCAAATCGGAAAAGAAGAAGTAAAGCTGTTACCATTTGCAGATGACGTGATACTATACACAGAGAATCTTAAAGATCCTAACAGAAAACTACTAGAGCTAATCAATGAATTTGGTAAAGTAGCAGGATACAAAATTAATGCACAGAAATCTCTTGTATTCCTATACACTAAAGACAAAAATTTTGAAAGAGAAATTAAGGAAACACTTTCATTTACCATCGCAACAAAAAGAATAAAATACCTAGGAATAAACCTGCTGAAGGAGACAAAAGACTTGTATGCATAAAACTATAAGAAACTGATGAAAGAAATTAAAGATGATACAAACAGATGGAGAGGTATACCATGTTCTTGGATTGGAAGAATCAACATTGTGAAAATGACTCTACTACTCAAAGCAATCTACAGATTAAATGCAATCCCTATCAAACTACCAATGGCATTTTTCTCAGAACTAGAACAAAAAAATTCACAATTTGTATGGAAACACAAAAGACCCTAAATTGCCAAAGCAATCTTGAGAACAAAAAATGGAGCCGGAGGAACCAGGCTTCCTGACTTCAGACTATACTACAAAGTTACAGTAATCCAGAGAGTATGGTACTGGCACAAAAACAGGAATATAGATCAATGGAACAGGATAGAAAGTCCAGAGATAAACTCATGCACATATGCTCACCTTATCTTTGATAAAGGAGCAAGAATATACAATGGAGAAAATACAGCCTCTTCAATAAGTGAAAATACAGCCTCTTCAATAAGCTACATGTATAAGAATGAAATCAGAACACTTCATAACACCATACTCAAAAGAACCCTCAAAATTGATTAAAGACCTAAATGTAAGGCCAGACACTATAAAACTCATAGAGGAAAACATAGGAAGAGCACTCTGACGTAAATCACAGCAAGATCCTTTTGACCCATCTCCTACAGAAATGGAAATAAAAACTAAAATAAACAAATGGGACCTAATGAAACTTAAAGTCTTTTGCACAGCAAAGGAAACCATAAACAATACGAAGAGACAGCCCTCAGAATGGGAGAAAATATTTGCAAACAAAGCAACTGACAAAGGATTAATCTCCAAAAATATACAAGCAGCTCATGCAGCTCAATATCAAAAAGACAAACATCCCAATCCAAAAATGGGCAGAAGACCTAAATAGACATTTCTCCAAAGAAGATATGCGTATTGCCAACAAACACATGAAAGAATGTTCAACATCATTAATCATTAGAGAAATGCAAATCAAAACTACAATGAGGTATCACCTCACACTGGTCAGAATGGCCATCATTAAAAAATCTACAATGAATGCTGGAGAGGGTGTGGAGTAAAGGGAACCTTCTTGCCCTGTTGGTGGGAATGTAAATTGATACAGCCACTATGGAGAACAGTATGGAGATTCCTCAAAAAACTAAAAATAGAGCTACCACATGCCCAGCAATCTCACTGCTGGGTATATATCCTGAGTAAACCATAATTCAAAAAGAGTCATGCGCCACAGTGTTCATTGCAGCACTATTTGCAATAGCCAGGGCATGGAAGCAACCTAAGTGTCCATCGACAGATGAATGGAAAAAGAATATGTGGCACATATATACAGTGGAATATTACTCAGCCATGAAAAGAACCGAAATTGAGTTATTTGTAACGAGGTGGATGGACCTAGAGTCTGTCATACAGAGGAAGTAAGTCAGAAAGAGAAAAACAAATACCGCATGCTAACAGATATACGGAATCTAAAAAGTAATGGTTCTGATGAACCTAGGGACAGGAGAGGAATAAAGACGCAGACGTAGAGAATGGACTTGAGGACATGGGGTTGGGAAGTGTAAGTTGGGATGAAGTGAGAAAGTAGTGTTTACATATGTACACCATCAAATGTAAAATAGGTAGCCAGTGGGAAGCAGCTGCATTGCACAGGTAGATCAGCTCAGTGCTGTGTGGCCACCTAGAGGGGTGGGATAGGGAGGGTGGGAGGGAGGTGCAAGATGGGGGAGGTATGGGTATATATGTATATGTATAGCTGATTCATTTTGTTATACAGCAGAAACTAACACAACATTGTAAAGCAATTATACTCCAATCAAGATGTTAATATATATATATATATAAAAATATGAAATTAAGAAGTTACATAATCTTTTCCCTTAATGTTTCTATTATGGCTTCCTCTCCTTAATGAAGGAAGAGATCTCACATGTCCTCCCTATAGCACTGGGCCCCATGTCATACTTTGGCTTGTAATGTGTTATTTGGAATTCTAAGGCAATATTTTACAAGTTTTTTAAAGATATGCTTGCTTTTATATTCTTTAAAATGAATACAGTATTTTAACTCCTAAGTTATTTTAGTAGCATAAGTGCAAAGATTAAAATATCAAAGCAGTTACAGTGTTTTACATTATGATATACCCAACCTTGTCCCTTTCTCTTGTACCCTTTTCTTTTGCCCTTTGAGAATCACTACTCTAGAGCTTAAAGTTTTAATATGTCACCTTCAACACATATATGACTCTATCATTGCTTTTCTAAACATTATAATATAAATAATATTCTCTGAAAAGATAAAGTGAAAACTGTGGTAATAAGGAAAATTTTATACATAATATCTAAATCTAACTCTGTTTGTTGAATGGTGTGATATTCACATGCAGACTTGTTTCAGAAAAGACATTTTCCTTTATATTGATTTTAAGGAACTCTGATTTATCTTATTTTCTGAAAATAGTTTTTCTTTCATGTGTTGAAAAATACCACATTTAATGCAATTCCTTCTTTCAGTATACGCAAGACTCATATGCATAATGTGGTAGAGTATATGTCATTCTATCAGAATTTATTCTTTAAAGCAATTTGGTATTGGAATTCTTAGGCTCAGCTGGAAGATTACTGAGTATCATTTTCTTTCTATATTTGTATTCATATTAAACATTAAGATAAGTCTTTGTGCATTTTAATTTCCGGTAATATTTTACAACTGTTGAGCATATAGTATAGATATTAAGCTGGCTTATTACTATACTTTAAAAGATTATTTTCTGTGATAGAATTATCAATGAGGACAAACTTAATAATATTTCAACCCTAATGTAATATCTATTAATTTATGACTAGATAATTTGTAACCCCTGTATCAGGAAAATAACTTCCAGAAATTTTACCATTAAAATGTATTCATTGCCACAAACTAATCTTTTCATTAGTGATATGATTCAAGTTTGAAAAGAGAATGTAGAAATCTTCAGTAACATTCAGGCAGCAAAATGTGATTGAAAGTCACATCAACACGCTCTGCAATTGTAATCTCCATAATAAAATTGCAACTAAAATGAGAAAGAAATCATCTTGATGACAACTTATTTCCTCCTGATAATTCCTGTTTTCTACAAACAATGGTCAGTTAGACCAAGTGAAAGAAAACAGTGGTTTTCTACTTCTGTTGCTCATCAGACTGCCTATGATTAGAAATATATGTATATTTATATATATCTAGACTTCTGCTTTTCATGGGAGAGAGCCAGGAATATTTATTTTTTAAAAAGCTTTATAAAAGATTTTAATGTTCAACAGGGACTAAAAATAACTGAATATTAGTTACATGAATGCAAGGTATACCTGGGCCATGGGTGGCCTCATGGAAATATTATGAGAAGCATGTCTTCTCTATGTAAGTAAAAAAGTAATGTGGAGATAGAATTTGGATTCAACTTTGAACTTTTACGTTTACTCTCCCGTGCCCAGATGTTTGGTTCAGTGCACTATCATGGACTGGCCCTGGTCTGCCACTCTGCTTCATTCTCTTACCTCTGTCTCTATGACTTAAGGGCTCCTATCACACCAGCCCTGGTGTTACTCCAGCTGGACAAACATATTCTGGGTTCAAGGCTTTGCACTGCTCTACTGCTGCCTGCCTGGTGTACCCTTTCTCCAATTTCACTTGATTTATTCCTTCATATTGTTCAGTGCTGTGATCAAACGTTACTGCTCAGGGAGGCCACCCAGGCCACCACTCCATGTCACTAAGATTTTTCTCTATCAACTTTACAGACTGATTGATATCTAAAATTATTTTGTTTATTAACATATGATTATCTGTTCATTGTATGTTTCACCTCTCCAGTAAAAGTTTCATTGAGGACAGCGATTTTATTGAATATTTTCATCATTACATTCAGGTGTATAATAAGTTCTAAAATAATATTGTTGGAGGAAATGAATTGAACTTAGGAAAAAAGTCCAGTTTTCCTCCCATGATGTAGGTTGCCTGATCTGACCTTCACCTGAAATTCTCTTCCCATAAATTCCCATGGTGTTTCCTTTGGGTTTCAGTCTGAAGCCTTCCAGAGCGACTTTTCCCAAAAACCTTACTTAAGTAATTATCTCTTACTGTTTTGTATATAAATTGTGATATTTGTTTCCCTCTCAGCCCAAATTGTGATCTATATTGCTTTATTTATTTTTTATCATCTGTTTATATTTTTATTCACTTGTTTGCATGTTTATGTTATTATTTCTTTCTTCTCAGATTGTAAGTTTCATGTGGATAAGACTTTGTCTCTTTTGTTCATCACCATGTCTTCAAGTTTTAAGGAATTAAAATTTTTCTAGAGAAGACACATCAGTAAAGAAATAATTCAAATTTGATGAAAGTAGCACATAAAAAATATACCTAGGTAAAGGGATAATATAGAGGAGAGAATAATTAACTCTCCAAGGGGAGGATCAGGAAACGCATCAGGGAAGGAAATGCCTGAGAGGTGGATCTAAGAATGCTTTCTCAGCTCCCGTAACTGGGTAGATGATGGAGTAGTTCAAGGCCTCAAATTCAATTATATAAAAGGAAGCATTTTTCTTTTCTTTATTGGAGAGAGGTGATGAGGAAGGGGTCCAAGGATACTAGTGCATGTTTGGAATAGGTGGTAGAAGAAATGAGAGAAGATACTGGTTGTGTGTTTCTGATTTAATAGAGAATTCTTCCTCAGTAGAAAGACAACTGTGTGAACTATTTTGTTCTCTAGTTATAACTACCAAATGTAAACCTGACTGACTATATATTTATTTTTCTCAATTCACATGAAAACATTATGTACTTTTTTGTACCACTGTTGTACAATCAGGGACATAGGCTCCTATACACAAACACCACTTATTTGTCACTCCATGTAAAATTAAAATAGGGTTATTTGGCAAAATTCTATAAGCAGAGAAGCAGCAGAAGATACCCAATTCCCCAGGCTCTCATTATCCCATAAGAGAGGTGTTCACAGAGTGGGCATATAGCTGGACTGGATAAACCATGACAAACTTTCCAGTAGAAAGTAACCTTGACCCCATCATCCTGTATGTATTTGCAGGAAAAGAGGGACAAGGAACCTCTATGTGACTGTACATTAGTGGAGGCTCTCGGGTATAACTGACCTTATTAGGAAGGAAGAGCCTCCAAAATAACTCAGACCTGCAAAACCAGTGTCTTACTAAGTTATTAAAGGTGGAGAAGTATGAACATCCAAAACAATTAGATTTGTCTCCTTTCAACAAAATGAGCCAGTTTCCTTTGTGAATGTACATAGCCATTCCTGTAGGTATGTACTTCGGTGTTCAGACATTGATTTTAAGTCTTAAAATAATAATTTAAAAAAGTGAGCCCAGGTATAGAATGATAATTTCATAAAAGCTTAAATGAAAAATAAATTTATACATAAAAAGACAGTAATTTCTTTATTCACCAGTTTTGAAAATGTTACCTAAGACACACACACACACACACACACACACACACACGTGATTGAAAAGCTTTTTTATATATGTTAACAAGTGTCTCAAATGTAGCTTTCTGTTTGCTAAGTTATTCAGGTCACTGATGTGGAATGAGTTGAAATATGCAGACTGACATGTTTGCAATTACTCCTAATTTTATTATTCTGACTATTAAAGGTTATTCACCCCCAAATGTCACTACAAGATTATCAAAATGCATATGACTATTGCTTAGTTTCCTAGATATAGCAATGGGTATATTTCATTTTGTGTATATTATCTATCCTTAAAATTCACCATTTTATAATACAGTTATGTCGAAAGAATACACAGATAGGTCAATGAAACAGAAATACATGGTTCAGAAGCAGCAAAGAGAATTTTATAAATTTTGTATATTATAAAATTGGCATTTCAAATCAGTGGAGCAAATCTACGCTCATTCTTTTTTTGCTATTTTGTTCGTTAAAAAAGTTAAGCTTGCCACTTTCATAACACTCATATCCTAGATGATTAAGGATCATTTTAGTTTACAGATGACATCTATGTAGTCCTTATTAAGTGAAAGGAATTGTTCCAGAAATCCTTTCAACAACCTATGACACAGGCATTGTTACAGTCCCTATTTGCTGATGAAGAAACTGAGACAGAATGATTAAACTTGTCAGGCTTACAATTTTGAACAAGTGAACAATCGCTCTACAGAGCTCCACATTTTTAAAAAGTAAATTTTAAATTTGGGGGGGACAGGGAGGGTAGAGGAGGGTGTGGTGAATAAAATGCAGGGATCTTTTTAAACTGCATAAAACTCCAGAAATAATCTTGCAAATCAGCAAGTAAGGATATTTATTGCGGCATTATTTTCAGAGTGAAAGTTAAAGTATTATAGAAGACTCTAGAGCTGTTAAGAAGAATGAGGATAATTCATGTATTTCATCATAGATATTTTGGGTAAACAAAACATTATAAAACAATACATAATATACTATTTTGAAAGAAAGTGCATACAATATAGATGTACATGGAAATATATTGTATAGAACTATGTAATACATATGCACTATATAAAAATGCTCAGAAATGATATCACCTAATGCTTCAATGTGAGAAATGAGATCTGGGGTGGATATGTTGGTAATCCACTTTTTAATACTATTCTATGTTTATTTAAGCATTTTTGCTAGGTTATTATTATTTTAAAATTTTTAAAAAGTGTACTGTTTGGAGTATTTAGATAAAAAAATAAATATTGAATCCTAACTTTGTTTCTAAATTTGTAAGCAAAATATATCCATTGTTTAAGTAACTTGAAATACAACGCACAGATATTGCATATAACCAAATGACTCTATGATTTTCATTGAACAGTTTCATAATACTCTCTTCTACCAGGACTTTGCATCAATAGTAATATTGATAATGAGTTTATTTCTGAAGTATTCACACCTTTTTCTTATCCTAATTCCAATAGGAAAAAGTAATGAGTTAGGAAATTATAAGCTTGTGTTCAAATTCTATCACTGTGTGGTAGCAGATGCCATACTGCATCGTTCCATCTCTAAGATCAGTAATATAATATAGCAGATTTCCATTTTAATCAAATTACATTTAAAAGAAGATATCAGTTTTTATGGTATGAAAGTGCTTGTGGTGATTTGTAATATCAAATTTGCCTAACTCCATGCAATTCTCAGTGCCTCAGCAAATATTTGCCTGTGACAATATGCTTGAAACCCCACTGTGCTTTCATTGAGCAGTATTTGAATTTGGTATGTAGGAATCTCTTTAATATCAAATAGACCAAATTGCAATCTTCCTCCCCACACTGAATTTCTCATGTTTCAGAGTCTCCTTTTCCTCATCAGCAAAATAGTAATAATAGTATTGCCTCATGGGGTTATTCTAAGAATTAAACTGAGTTATATAGCATAATATTAATACAGATTCAATATATAGTGAATTTTAAATAAATGTTAGTTCCCTTCACTGACCCCAGCCCCCTTGAAAAGAAATTTAGCTAAGAAACCTGAACCGATTTCATTCACCTGGAGTACATGTACCTACTCAATTTCTATCTTGACTCATATTCTTGGACTCATGGCTTTCGTAATCAAAGATCATGAAAGATATCAAAAAATAGCTCTGCCAGGGGAACAGAAAACTGGTGCACAATGATGCTCTTAAACAATATTGTAGGATTTTACTCAAAGAACTTCAGTTCAAATCCTCACTTGAAATTTAGTAGCTCTGAGCCTCCATTTTATCATTCGCAAAGACAGGTTTGAAAGCAACTAGCCAACTTAACCAACACAAAAGTTGTAGTTTATTGATTAAGATCATGGATTCTGGAGCTGAATTACTTGGGTTCAAATCCTAGAATCTCCACTTCTTAGCTGTGTGATCTCGAGCACATTCCTTAAACTCTGCATAGAATTTCATTCTCTGTCAACAAAGATAATAATAATACCTTTCTCATAGATAATATTGTGAGAGTTAAATAAGATAATAGGCAGAAAGCACTTAAAACAATGTGCATAGCAACAGCAATCACTCTATCAGTGTTTGCCCTTGTAATTATTGTTTTCATTATTATCAGACCGTTTTGAGGATTCAAGTGAACACTCAGTACTCACAGTAGTATATTTTTGATGCAATGTATAACTTAGGGTCATTAATTTTGGATGTAATTCTTCTTATTATATATCCCTGCTCATAAACATTACATGAATTCAAGTGGAGCCCAGAAAATTAAGGGCTGTGTGCACTGAGAAGAAAAAAAATGTTTTCTCAAATATTTACATTGAAACAAATTATTAACTTAATATGTTGAAATCATATCTATTTCAGGGAAGTTATTAGGAATTTCTTAAGCAGAAAATACTTTCAGTAATTCTCTGACAAGAAAATGAAAGTAATAAAAATATCAACAATACTATTGTTAACTAAGTTATATTGCTTAACACAAATGCAAAATGTAGATTTCTTTATTAAACAATTATATACAGATTTCAAAGAGAGAAATAAAATTTAATTTTTCAGTAACATTGTTTCATTGATATACAAAGTTAGTGCATAATTTCTATGTCCTTTATATAGAGTAGGAGAAACACCAGGATTTTAATAATTAGTAAATTTAATGTATCATGCTGAAAAGTGTGAACAGTTAGACAAAGATATACATGCATAAATAGAAACTTTAGTTTATCATTTTTCTGAATTACAGAGAGATTCCATTTAATCTTTATTAAAATGTAAACTTTTAGGGCAAAGAGAAAACAATATCATCATAACTGACCTTTTTGACATAGAGATAGTCTAGTTTGCAATTCATATAACCAGCATATTTTTTACTTGTCTTTTTATAACCTTATTTAAATGTGAGTTTACATGCCTGGCATGGTCCTAATGGTAACTGATGTTAGACAAATAAATCAACTAAAGATGATAATGAACCAACTATTAGATATCAGAGGTTTATGCATTAATCATGTCTTTGACATTGACTCCTGATGTAGACTTATAAAAATGCATTCTTAAATCTCAACTTTTTCCCAGTGGAGTTAAATATAGAGATAATCATATTTCACTGCTCATGTCCATACTAATACTTAGAGAAGTATTCTGATTCTAAATCTTTAGCTCTTATTGTCATGCCATGCTACAGTCTCTCAATAATTTTGGTAGGTTGATCTTTTCTAGAACTTTTTATGACCATGGAAGTACAAGTATAATAGATGGGATAAATTGTATTTCTATAGAATTAAGAAATGTTATTATTCTCCTTGATGTAAACAAAAGAAATCAAGTCTTTCACTATATATTTTTACTAAACCTCAGAAGTATTATTTTTTCAGGTAGTATGATTGCATCTTTTTATATATTACTAATAATTATCCACAGAGCTGTTGACTCTTCCTGACTATACAAATTATTACTCAACATTAATGAAAATCTTACTAGCTTTCTAGTTTCCCAGGCTCATTTATCACAGTATTTTTTATCTTACCATACTGAGACAGAATTATAGCTCATATACAATATCCCTTTTTCCTCAGCATTTCCCAAAAGTCATTCTGTAGCTCTCTAGTTTTATAAGAAGATCAGAAATAATTTATGTGGTCAAATAATTTCTGGAAATACTATCTGCCATGTTCCACTTTATGCAGTAACATTTCGAAGACTCTGAGAGGTCAAGTATGAGGGAAACTAATTATTCAGAAATATTATCCACTTTATTAAAAATAGGAATCGTTATTCTTTAATAGTCTACAAGTTTTATTTGACCCCCCCATTGGGAAATGTTTCTTTACCTGTTTTATTTCCTTTAGTAATGTACTTATTCCTTTTTTAGATGTGTAATCATTCTTTTTGCTATGTTTCAGCCTGATAGATTTTCCAATTCTTCCTCTATTCATTAGTTTTATCTCTAAAATTACTTGTTATAGTCATTCATTGATTCAGCAAATATTTATTGATGACTATGTGTCACGCACTGTTCTAGGCACTAAGGATATACCAATAAAAATCCCTGTCCTGTAGATTTAACTTTCTACAAGGATTGAGAAAACAATAAGCAAACAAAAATTAGTAATTAAATATACAATATGTTACATGATAATTGCTGTGAAGGAAAAGTTTAAAGGGGGCTAAGAAGTGTGATGGTGATTTCAATTTTAAATAATGTGGTGAACTCTGAGGAAGGTGAGAGAGGTAGAGTGAGTCACGTTGGTGTCTGAGAGATGAGTTTCTCAAAGAGAACAGAAAGTACAGTTGCCTGGATCTAGGTTCATGCCTGGTCCATTCAAAGAATAGCAAGGAGGCCAGAAAACTAGAAATGAGTGGGTGAAGAGAAGTAGAAGAAAAGGTCAAATATGTAACTGGAACCTTTAAGGATCTTATGAGCCAGTGTAAGGATGTAAGTTTTTACTCTAGGTGAATTGAAAAGCCACTGGAGGGTTATGAGTAAAAGAGCAATATGATATGGCTTATATTTTATCAGAATTATTTTGGCTGCTGTATTGGGATTAGGTTGAAGGGGGCAGGGGTAGAGGAGCAGAAATAGGGAGATGACTTCAGGTGCTTCTACACAAATTAAGGTGAGTGAGAATGATGGATTGGAAAATATTATAGCAGTGGAGGTCCTGGGGCAGGGTCAGATTCTGCATATTTTGAGTATATATTTAACAAGGTTTCCTAAAAGAATCAAGAATTACTTGAAGGTTTGAGGCATTAAACAATTGAAAGGATAGAACTGCAGTTTTCTAGATTGTAGAGCACATTTTTTCGGGGAAGATGAGGGTCTTGGTTTCTAACACATGAAGTTTGACAGGATAACATTGCAAGTAGGCAGTTGAATTTAAAGTTTGGTGTGTAACATAGGTATACAAACTAAGACTCTTCAACATAGCAAAGATATAGAATGTGATGGGATTACATGAGATCTCTAAGAAGTGTTTAAATAGAGAAGAGATTCAAGAGCAAAATCTTAGTCTTAGGCTATTCCAGTATTGAAGGGTGCAAATATAAGGAGGAATCCAGAAAGCAGACTGGGAAAGAAAAGCCAATAAGAGGAAATCCATGAGATTAGTGAGTACTAAAGCCAAGTGAAGAAAGTATTTCACAGAGGAGGGTGTAATGAAACTTCTGATTATTTTAATTGTGCTTCTGAATATTGCCTTTTAATTTTCAGTAATTTTTGCTATCCTCACTATTTTTATTCATAGCATTTTACAACCATACTTTACTTAATTATTAACTAAATAATAATTTATTAAAATACATATAATTGAGGGCCTGCTATGCATGACATGTTAACATCTACCCATTATGCTAGGAATGAAACCTTTAGAGATTTCATTATCTCTCCAAAACAGGTAAATGATTTACCTTTATAATGCATTATTATAGGTGCTTTAAGTGAGATTTAGAACCTGACTGCATAGAAAGGAAGGTGAAAAAAAGTATGAGAAAAATATATCAAAAATGAAATAATGTCTCTGAGTCTTAAAATAGTATGAGTTTTTCAAGGAAATAAGGAAGATTGGCAAGATTCCAGGTAGAACAAAGAGCATATACAGAGAATATTGGAAGCATATTCCAATGCTTCCAAAAGAAGACATATCACATTTTGGGAACATCAGGTAGCTTGACATAGCCAGGGTGCAGGGACATTACAATATAGGTAAAGCAATGGAACTAAGGTGGTAAGCATGAGCCATAAAAATCGACCTCTCATGCTTGCTAAAGGGTTTGTAAAAGACCCTGTAAGTGGTGAGAATCATTAAAGAATTTCAAGCAATTTTTTAGAAGTTTGTGTTTTAGAAAAAATTGTATTGGTAGCATTTGGGGGGGGTTAAACTGGTAGTAGGTAAGATGAGTTACTAAGTTATTGTAGCAGCTCAGATGAGAATTTCTGGGAGAATTAAATACAGTCAGGGGAAGTAGGCATCTGGAGAGAGGGATGAGTGTATACTATTGATACATATAATAGGAAGCAGAATGAGCATGATTTAGTGACTTAATGGAAAGGTATAAAATAGATATATCTAGAAAATTATCAGTTCTTTATTATTAGTGAAAAGAAAACAAAGGAGGAAACAAAAAGAAAAACAAAGCTGGTGTGTACATGTGCATTTGTTTTGTAAATAGAGCTCTAGAAAAAAAGATGAGTTCAATATTACAAAAATCTGAGCTTGGGTCTATGGAGCATACAGAAAATAACACAAAATAGAAGTCTGAGATTTAAATGAAAAATTCTAACTGGAGGTATAGAAAGTAATATGATCAGTATATAGATGATATCTGAAATATGAGAACAGAGTAGTCAAAAGAGCATATAAAGTGATATAAGAAAAAAGTCACTGATAAAATTCAGGATAAAACACCGTTTGAGGAGTGATAGAAGAATAGAAAGCTACATATACACCTGAGAACAAATAGTACAGGAGGAAGGAGAAGAACAGGGAAGGGATACTTATATTTCTAAAATTAAAGAATAATCAATACTATCAAAAATTCCTAAGAAACCAGGGCCAGAGAAATGAGAATGGGAAAAAAAAACGTCCACAGAGTTTTGAAATTAGGGAGGTGGTAATCACTTGAGAAATGGGTGATATAATTGCTTTTCATTATTGGTACTATTTGTTAATAAATATTAAATAAATTATATAGTTGCTGAGAATTGCATGGCAATTGTATGTGATTTATGAGACTCTTTCAAACCTGACAAATTTTGAAAAGTCTTAGTTACCACAGTTTGCAAGAGTTTAGACTACCAAACCTCTAGAAAGTTACATTGGGATATCACTCAAAGGCATATTGTCTGAAAATCAAGTTGTTGCCTCAAGTGAATTCTACAGGGTACATTGCTGTTGATTGAATAGTTTGAATAATTTGGTAGTTTGGATAATTCTTATTAACTAGAGTCAACCTTATGTAAAGTTAAAGTGTTTCTAATTATTAATGCATATATTTTTAAATTTTTTCTTAACGATAATATATGCCTAAATGTAAAAAAGCACATCTAAAACAACCTGAAACAATATGAAGTTATGTAAAGTACAAATTAATCATCTTCTATAAACTGTCTATTCTTCATCTCTTACTCTCCACTCCACTCACTGGATAACAACATGAATGAATGGTCATTTGTCCCTACAAATCTTTCTTTAAGTACATATCTATTATCACTGTCCAATTCAATTTTCTGAGATGATGAAATATTCTAATCTGTATTGTCTAGTATGAGAGGAACTAGCCATATGTGGCCATTGAGCAGTTGCAATGTGGCCCACATGACATTTCAAATTTTACTTCATTTTAATTAATTTGAATTTGAATGGCTGAGTGTGGTTAGTGGCCACCAGTGATTAATATACTGATATTTTGTGGTCTTATTATACATCAAGTACTGTTATAAGAAATTTAGGTGTATTCATTCATGTAATTCTGACAACAGATAGATAGATAATGTTATCACCATTTTAGAGATGAGGAAACAGGTATAAGAGGTTAAGTAAGTGGTTTAATAACAGCACCGGTAAAAAAAAATTCTGTGTTGTGTATTCAGCACTTACACATACTAGTCACTGGGCTGAGTGATTGGTACTAGTCACTAGTCTACTACCAGTACTACTGATTCATACTGGTTCTAGTCAGCAGTCACAAACCCCCAGTAGGGTGTGTTATGTTACTATCCTTAGTTTTCAGGTTAAAAATCAGGCTTGGAAGAGGTTAAGTAACTTGCCTAAGATCACAGTCAGTGAGTGGCAGGGCCCAGACAGAACAGCCTGTCTGACCTCCAAAGTTGTCTTCTTCCCTTGCTAATATTAATGCTTTCTTGGCAAGAAGCAGAAGGAGAGTCACTATTCAGCCTGGGTCAGAATAATCACGAACACATTTTCTTGGCCTGCCTTTCGTCACGCCCCTATCCCCAACAACAAGGAAAAGCACCTTAGCTTTTCTTCCATCTGCTCTCCTTTCTCCTTCCTACAAATAAAGAGAGAAAAATTCTGCCTCTTAATAGGTTCCATAAATAGCCTTAAGATTTTAAAGAGTTTCTTCATTTACGCTAGAACAGCATAGTAGAAGAGTGAAAGGAAAGCCATTTTGAATTTAAGTGACTCCAGTCCTTGTATCTATTATTGCGGCTTTGCCTCACCTGCTTCTCCTTTGTTTATCACCACACCTGCCTTCGACTGACTGAAGAGATTAATTCTTTTAGAAGAAATGCTTCCACTTTGCACTGAGAAGAGAACTGTTTCATAATCTTTGTGTAAGGAAATTTGGCCATATTACTCCACTGACATTCTCAATCTTCCTGACTAAATATCGCTCTCATCGTAACTTTTGGCAGAGCTGGGAGTTACAGACTTGGTATTTTAATGTGAAGTTTTCTTCAGTAACTTAATAGATGACATTTCAAAGACTAAAAAAAAAAAAAAAAAATTGCCTTCCACACTAATCTTGAATTACTAAAAATCTATAATTAGACCAATTAAAATCTAAATGCATTGCCTTAAAAACACAATATACTGTGATTAGTTGTCATAATTTTAAAATTCACTGAGTTCAAATCATGATTTATTAGAGCTGAACTCATTTCTTGCCTGAGTTATCTTTTTTTTTTTGACTGATTGGCCATATTGTTATTTAGGCTCTGACAGAGCATGGAGGAATATTGTGCATGAGACATTAATCAGGAAATTATGCATTGCTTTCACAACTGGACTTTACTTTGTAATATTGTATTAGCTCTTAACATGCAAATTATTTTAGGTAATTACCTCATTTTTCAGTGGTCATTTGATGGATAGAAGTTTCATGCAGATTCCTCTGTGTAATTTAAAATCTTGTGGTGATTTGTTTCCTTTTTTGTTCATAAAAAAAATCTCAGTTTGAATTGTCATACATCAGACTCAGGAGGCCAGTTGTAGAAAGCCCTGGTTGTAGAAACTCATTCTCCCAATTTCTTCAAACTCTAATTCAAGCTGGCAATTTGAGCAAGTGGTACAAAAAAAAATTTATAATGTTGTCAGTTCAACTAGCAAATTTGCTGCTCTTAAAAAACTTAAGCTTTAAACACTAACTGAATATCCCACATTACAAATAATGTCTGTTTTTCAGTTTTATTATTAAATATTTAGCTAATATACAAAACAGTATAGCTTCAATTCATATTGTAATATGGTAAATGAAAATAGGTATACGTGTCATAATTGTAGTTGTCAAACACATGTAATGTATTAGTAGACCTCTGATCCAAAGTTTTATTAGATATATCCATATATGTGAACTGCCCAGAATATTTAGATCATTCTTTCTGCATATTTTTCAGTCTAGCATGTCACATTATCATGAATATTTGTTGTGATCTTGTCTATTCAGAAACCTGCTGCTGTAAAATAGCTTCCCCATAAATGTCAAGTAATGTAAAATTGAATGCCTATATTTAAATAGATTTTAACAGATAATAAAACTCTTGAGATTAAAATGGTTTCATTCAGGGAGGCAGACAATTCTTTCTACAGTGTGCAATTTATGTGTCATGTTATGTAAAATACAATTTTAAAAATACTTTTTAAAAAGCACAAATGAAAAGTATCTATTGAATAATAAAAAAAAGGAAGCTAGTGCTCTCATTGCAGGTCTAGTTGAAAATGTGAAATATAATGACAAAGTACAAACTTCTATTTTCTAAACATTGCTTTGACTAGCTTTGCTTCCTGCTAATTCCTATGGGGGTTATTCCAGAGATTCAAGCTATCAAAACAGAAGTTTTACTCACAACCTAACCTCTCTTTATTTAAGACAAAACAAAGGAATTAGAGAATTTTGACACACTGTTATATGAAGCCGAAGAGAAAATTGCTTTTCCATTTACAGGTATGCATTTGGCACTTTACCTCCGAACACATAGATATGTGTTCAGCTTACAGTAGGTTCACCAGGACAAAGGATGCATCTTGTCTATTGAGAGAATAGCTACTGACAGTCTTTCACTCACTAATATTAAAATGGACATGTAAAATTGGATGTCTAATAAATCGTATTTTTTAGGAGGATAATTTTTTTGACTAATAAATATTCAGCAGTCTCTAGTATGGATTGGAGGTAAGAAAGGGAGTAGTAGAAATCCCAAATAGGTTGCCAAAAGAGTTTATGCATGAAGGAAAACCGATCTCACATGTAGGGGGCGATAGATTCCAAAAAATGGGCCACATGAGAGATGCTAGTGCTCCAGAGTCAAAGATGACCAAGGGCACATTTGAGGTCAATGTTGGGTTTATTGACTTGTTGCAAAGAGGGAGAATGCACACACTGGGCTGTGAATTGTCTATTAACAGGGTGTTAGAAGGGTTTTACGATAAAATTTGATCATGTGCTGGTTGATTTTGGGAAGGGTTCAAGGAGATAGAATTCTGTGATTGGGTATCCTAATACTTCTTATATAGAAAGCAAGAGATATGAAGCAATCCTAAGGCAGTAATTGGTACAGAAGCAGCAGTCATTAATGTTAGAAATGAGAGAGGGATGTTAGGGTCATTTTTATTATTTAAACAGTATTGTATTTTTTGTCTGAGTTCAGACATAATGATGGGGTTTTTTGTTTTTGTTTTGCTTTTTTTTTTTTTGTCTTTTTGATTTGTCATGGTCACTAAGTACCTTGTCTGATGTTCAACAAGAGAACAGCCTAGTTGACAGTGCCATATTAGTTCCCAGCTGTCAGGGTTCTTTTCTCTTCCTCAAACACATTACAAAGACACAACTGATGTTCAAAAAAGTCTGATTGTATATAGAGTTTGCATTCAGAGACAATAGGAATCAACCTTTTGAAAACATGTACTGTGGCTAAATTTTTATATTTTTCATCTCATTTAATCCTAATAGATTGTAGTGTCTATTGCCATTTATCAGACACAGCACCTAGCACTAGTGGGAGTCAGTAAGGTAATTTGCTATGACCTCACAGATAATAAAAGGAAAGGTTGGGATATGAACCATGATCTTTCAGATTTTAAAGTATGTAGTCTTCCTGCTTCAGCAATATAAGGAGCATATATTTCAAGTTAGAATTTGAAACAAGTGATGATGTCCTGGACAGAATTTGGGAGTGCAAGATGGGAATTGATTTGGAGAAAAAAGATTCTGAGTTTCTTTTTAAACATGTTAAGTTTGAAGCAGTAATGAAGCATCACTTATCTGTCCATTTATTCATTATCCATGGTTAACTTCATTTTTAAGTTTTTTGTTTTGAAACACAGAAAGGGACAAGTATTCAACTCAATATCATGGCAAAATTGGCACTTTGTAACCACCAATTAAGTTTAAAGACACAAGCATTACCAACCTCAAAGAATTTCCCTTCATAGCCTCTCAACTGTTACCTGCTTTCTCTCAACCAACCTTAGCTGACATTTTTATGCTAATGGTAAAAATTTCCTTGTTTTTCTTTATGTTTAACCACCTGAACTAGCATCCATATATAGTATACATTTGTTTTTCCTTTATTTTTTATATTCTATATAAATGAAAACAGAGAGATTATAGTCTTCTTATACTTTCTTTTGCTCAAAATTATGATTGTGAGATTCAATCATGTTTTATTTGTGTAGCTGTGGTTTGTTGAATTTCATTGCCATGTGGTAACTTTAAATAATTTAAAACTTGCAAAATATTTTTAACAATTTTAAAATTTATTTTAACATTATTTTATTGATAGACATTTGAGTTATTTCCAGGTTTGGGCTTTTACACATTTTTGTATGTATTTCTTGATATATGCATGCAAGCATATCTGTTCAGTAGGAGTGAACTTTCTAGATCTGATTATATGTCAGTATTTAAACTTAGTAGATACCAGCCTGTTTCCAAAGTGGTTGTTCCAGTTTACACTCTTTCCACCAGTGTATGAAGGATTCCTTTGCTTCAGATATTGGTATCATTGTCTTTTAAATTTTAGTCTTTCTGGGTAGAGTAATAAAAGTTTCCATGTGTTTTAGTAATAGTAATATTTTTACTTTGCTTGGCTCTGATTGTTAATAAAGTTTAATACTTTTTGCATGGTTATTATTTGGATATTGTCTTTTGTTAATTATCTTGACAAATGAAGATATTCTTCTATATTATCATCTAGAAAACTTTTATCCTTTACATTTCAGTATTTAATTAATCTAGAATTGACTGTTGTATACAGTGGAGAGTAAGAGTTGTTCTTCCTTTCCCTTTATGATATCCAGTTGTCCCTCATATGTCACTGATGGGAATGCACAATGGTATAGTCACTTTGGCAGATAATTTGGTGGGTTCTTTCAAGACTAAACATACTCTAACCATATGGTCCAGCAATCATATTTCTTGGTGATTACTCAAATGAATTAAAAGCTTAAGCCCACACAAAAACCTGCACACAGATGTTTATATCAGCTTTATTTATGGTTACCAGAAAGTAGTAGCCACCAAAGTGTCCTTCAGCAGGTGAATGGATAAATAAAATGTGATACATCCAGAAAATGGAATATTATTCAGGATTAAAGAGAGATGACCTATCAAGCTATGGATAGACATGGAGGAAACCTCAGTGCATATTACTTAGTGAAAAGCCTGAAAAGGCTACATACTGTATGACTTCAACTATATGGCATTCTGGAAAAGACAAATCTATGGAGGCAATAAAAAATAAGTGGTTGTTAGGGTTGGAGGAAGGGATGATTTGGTGGAACTCAGAGGATTTTAGGGTAGTGAAAATACTCTGTATGATATTATATCAATGGGTGTATTTCATTATACATTTGTCCAAATCCATGGAATATACAGCACCAACAATGAACCCTGAAGTAAACTATGGACCTTGGGTCTTGGGTGATTATGATGTATTGATGTAGTTCAGGTTTGGTTAAAAAAGAAAAGAAAAGAAAAGTGTCATTCTGGTTAGTGATATTGATAATGGGGGTGGCTATCCATGTGTGGAGGCAGAGGTTATGTGGGAAATCTCTGTACCTTTTTCTCAATTTTATTGTAAACATAAAACTGCTCTAAAAAATAAAGTGTTAAAAAATTGCTTTTAGTTTCATTGACTTTCCTGTATGGCTTTTCTGGTTTTATTGATTTCTGCACTTTATTGTTTCCTCTTGACTATTTACTTTAGTATTAGTTTTCTATTTTTATTTTTCTAATTTCATAAAATGGAAGTATAGGTAATTTATTGATTTGAAACTTCTGTTATTTTGTGATATAAGTATTAAATGCTATGAATATTTTTCTAAGGTATGCTTTGGCTGCATCCCATACATTTTGATATATTGTGATTTTATTTATCCTTTAATTTAAAATATTTTCTAATATCCTTTGTAGTTACTTTTTTGAGTCATGCATTTTTTATAAGTATGTAATATTCTGAATTGTGCAATAAGGACACGTTTATTTAATGTAGTATAAACAATAGACTGCTTGAACTACATAGAATAGGACAGTAACTATAATATTGTTAATCTGTAATGCTAATCATGGAACCAACAATTAAAGTCATTTGTGGTGAGTCACCTAAACCCTGGTGTCATAAATTGGAAAGATTGTGAAAATGATGTAAATGTTAATTTTGTAATGCATGCTACCATTCTTTGCAAAATTTAGTCTTTTAAATGCTTTTTTTTTTGCCAACTCTTCCTCACTACTTTCTTTTGTAGTGCTAACACTATACCACACTTTGATGCAAGGAGAAAAGTTTCTAATATTTCCTAAAAAGTAATATATTCTTAAATAAATGCTAAAAAATAAAATTGTGCTCTTGTTTGTGGTGACCTCTTTGCTTTATTTAAACCAGGCAAACAAAATTTAAGGAAGAAAAACTACTAGCACTAGGAAATATCATTATACATTATTTTTGGACAGTGGTGTAACTCTGAATATTTTCCTTGAAAGAATGGGTTTCTCAGTGTGCTAATATTTCATAGATCAGTTAGATATTGGTGAACTGCAGAATTGGAGTGAGAATCTTTTATTTTTTCCTTTCTTAATTGCTAAATGAAATTACTTGTGAGCATTTTTTATCTTTTATACGTGATCAGGATATTTACAAACTTATTGGTGGCTGTACATTTTTAACTCCCATATAAATTCCTATAAATATCCTTGAGCTTTGTCCAGGACATGGTTAAGTTAGTTGGAAACAACTTGATCTTTTCAGATCTTGCTTTTCAGCTTTGTTAGATGAGACGAGTTACATTTATTCTAGGATTAATTCTCTTTCCTACTGAGGCAAGACGCTTCTTAGTATTCTAATCAATGTTCCTTGAATTATGAGGTTTTCCATCTTGGCTGACAAGAACAGTCACTATTCTCATTCCTGTATGAACATCAGGCATTGTTCCCTCTTAATTTTCAGATGTTTCTTTTCCTGGCTGTGGGTAATGTCTTCACAGCATGTACTAATCACTGCTCAGTTGAGTGCTCAAAGGGGACTGTCTGTAGATCTCTAAAGTTCTGTCTCTCTGCAAGTCTCTCCTCTGTGATACTCTGCCCAGCAAACTCTAGTCACCTTGACTTCCCCAAACTCCCAGCTGTGTCTCCTGAACTCAGGGAGACCACCAGGATCTGACCGGGTTTCCTCTCCCTGTGCTATAGCTTGGTAACATCCTCCAGCTGAGGCAATCCCAAGGCTTACCACATTTGTTTCCTCTCAGGGATTGCTATCCTTTTTTGCCAAGCTGTTTTCCTAAATGCCTGAATCTTTCACTGTTTTGTTTGTTTGTTTCTTTGTGAAAATCAAACCATAAAATGTATGAAAATGCTTTGTAAACTACAAAGTTCTATGTAATCAGTACATTTTGTTGCTATATGAGAATCAGTTGAAACTTAGAGACTGATTGCTCTAGAATATCATAAATATTCCAACATTAGCATTGTATATTATATCTAAAAATTATATTTAAAAATAAAGAAGCACTGGTGAATACCATTATATGATATGGATATATAGAAAGTCAAGTTAGTCTTGACGGTAAGAGAAATTACTTTGTGCTGTAGATGATCCTCTACCACATATTTGAAACTCACTTTAGAGGCTCAGATTAATTTAGTTGGCATATCTAGATGTTTTCATTTCATGACTACCCTAATTATTATCATCAGTTTATTATTCTTTTATTTTATTCTTAGTCAAATGGAACAGTTCTTCCATTTGATATCTTCTGTTTTTTTCACTAGAAATAGATCTCTGCTGAGAAGAGGGTACAATTTGTCAGTTTTAGCTTACTTGAAGAATACTCCTTTTTACATACTGTAAATAACTATTGGATGTGTTTGTTTTTATGTTGCAGGTATGCGAAGTCTGGGGTAAGACCTGCAGAAATTTCCTTTAAGGTAGGGGTACGCATATTTTTAATTTTCATTTGTTCAGAGCTATTTATACAAAGCATAATGAAGGGCTTCTTCTGAAAAATTTGACCTTATCAAAATATAAATTATAAAGAAAAAAACTCACTCACCTTGAGACAAGCTTTTCAAAGACAATTAGATATAGCCCCTCTTTAAAGCTTCTTTGGTGTCATCTTAAATCATAAATTACTAAGATTTTAAATAAGTGAAAGATTATTTTTTTCCTTCATATGCTTCATCTTCAGGCACTTGATGAGCATATGCTAATACAAAAAAATCAAAGGTTGATTTTTTAATGAAAAAAATAGTACAAATCACATGAGATACTTGCTTAATATTAGATATTCCCTAAGACTATTCCTGACAAAGCCCATGCAGACAGTAATAGGAAGGCTAGCATTCACAGAAGGGTTTGAACAGCTTTATGTTACCTATTTTGGGGCACGTAGTAAGTGAGAAATGTGAGTAGGAAGTGGAGTAAATATAACCTACCATAATTCTAAATATGGATAGACAAATTGAAAGTAAGGAGGAAGATGGTCTCAGGCAGATGTGTTTTTTATGTTTTATGCCATACATGCCCTGCCCTCCTTCAGTTTTGGATAGGTAAGGGCTAATGGGAGCATAATGGCTAATGGTGAGACATGCTGATTACATGGGACAGAAAGTTGATGTTGAATGAGAATTAATTCAGCCCATCCAAATCAGGTGGATTGTTTCTATTCAAGAGCAGAACAAATGGTTATTCTGTTTACTCAAGCAATTAATCTGTATAGGGGGTGAGACAGTGTTACTTTTTTGACCAGGTTGACTGGATTTTTTGTAGTCCTGATAAATGATATTAAATATTAAGGTTTAGTATTTTTATAATGGCAAAATGTTTTTATATCTTTTTTTATACGTAGCTTATTAAATGCCAAGTCAACCATGTAAAATAATCTCCCTTTAGAAACTTGAAAACAAAATCTGAAGAGCTCTCAAAGCATTCAACTAAATGTCCAAGGGCTATGATGGGAGGCTCCATGAAAAAGCATATTTAAATAGGTGCAGACTGTCTGATCAATATTGCACATGTTCGATTATAAACCATACAGCTCAATATAGCAGGTATGGCACATCTGTGCAATAATAGGTAAATTGTTAGAAATGAATAATTTTAATTGTGGCACCTCTTTATTTAAATTGGAAAACTTTTTTATTTCTTTATAATTCTCTTCAATAAGTTATTTTTTTTTCTTAAGATAGATGGGTTAAAAATACGTGACTAGGAGATGAAGATTTCAGTCTAAATTATAATTATTTCCTACCTCTGTTCTGATACATTTAGAATGACTTGTGCTTGTAAATTAGGTGTTAATGAAATAAAAATGTTGTAACCATGTGGAACATCAGAATTGCAGTTGAGTGAAGAAGATTCTATAAATTCTCGAAGGATGCTCTATTGCAGCGAAAACTCTTTTGAGCTACCCACTATATGCAAAATTATGTCTTTATACACTTAACTATTAAATTTAAAGTAAGACTTAAAAATTGCCAAAGGGAAGCATTACCAAGAACTGCCTTGTAAAGATAGACATTCTCCTTTTATTACTTTGTGTTTACTTTGTTTCTGAACCAGTCAGTTGCACATTGTATGAAAGGCATAGTGTTTTATAGCCTTCAAATCCACTCCATAGGGGCCCAGACTTAGAAATGTGCAAAGTGGTCCTTGGAAGAGACTTTGAAATGTGCAAAGTGGTCCTTGGAAGGTGAGCTGGTAGCAGTGGTGGTCAGCCTTGCCTTCCTGTCATTCCTTTTAATGTCCTAATCCTAATCCCTGGCTCTTGTCATGCAATAACTTCTACTTCTGCTGACTAGAGGATATTGTGGTTATATTTTTGTTCAGCCAAATGCCCTATTCAATAAAATATATATCTAAACGAGATATATTTCCATCAAAGAGATGCATAGTGACATCATTCCAAAGAAAATTTTCCAACACAGTTTGGTACTGGTTTTATTAAATTAATATGAAATATTGGAAAGCAGAATTTGAAAGAACGTGTAGTTATAATACCTTGAAAATTGCAAGTAACTATTATAAAATTATTTTATATATCCCAAATATTTAATTTCAGTTTTGCTTTCATTATAGTAAAATCATGGAATTTGGAAATATTTTTTAATACTCCAATCTTTATTGAAGATTACTGATTAAAATAAAATGAATAAATTTGAAAAACTTAGAGTTTACATTTACAAGATAATTTATGTTACCAAAGACAATTTATTTAAAAATTATTGTTATAATCAAAATTCCAAAATAACACACTAAGAGTTATTTAGATGCAATACTATATAATTTTGGATAATTAGAAATTTTGAATATTCTTTCTTGAATTTTATTCCAGGTTGTGGCTATGTGCTGCTTTTGACATAAAAAATGTTCTATTTAAGTAGATTCAGTGAAAATCAAATATTTCCAGTGATATATCAGCTAAAAGAAAATTGTTATTAATTCTTAACATGATTCATGATTTTTCTCCAGTGGAGTAAAACTTCCAAGTACATCTCATTTTCCTGCTGGACTTGTCACTGTCCTCTGTGTTCATATTTATTTTTCCCATGTGCTTTGTATTATCATTTGTTTCTGTTCTTAAGAGGACAAACACATTAATATTGTCAAAAGCAAGTCTCCAAAGAGCTCTCCTGACATTTATTTAAATGTTTCATTTTTTCAAGTTATTTCTGTACTGCTATTGAAAAATGAAAGAAGTAAAAAGGAAGAATTCACAGAGTGTAGTTATTGACTAATAAATTGAATATGGATGTGTGGACAGACTACACAAATGAAAAAAAATTAAAGGGGACACTTATGGCAATGTTTGCTTACTTGATTATTTTTTTCTTCTGATATATAGAAACTCACTTTGGTGATCTTTTTCAAGCACTTAAAGCTAAACGGTAGAATTTCAAATTATATTTTCCAACCATTAAAGTATTTTTAGAAGTGTTAATTTGCCAGGGTTTTTGTTTTTTTTCAGCTGTGTAAGACAAAGACACGGTTTGCTAATGAGATACATGTAAAACTTAATGATAGTTAGAACAAAGGATATTTAATTTTAGTGTTTCTTATTTTAAAAAGTTGCTAACAAAAATTTTATGTTACAAAATAAAAATCAGCACAAGTACTTATTTTTTGGCAACTTTGGTTCCTGCCAAACAACATAAATGCATTTATTGGCTTATTTGAGGGCTCTAAATATATAGGTCAATATTCACATTTTCTTTTACTGTAAGGTTGAATACTTATGTTTCCCCTGAAATGTTTTTTTTTTTTCTTTTAGAATTTGAACCTAAAATTGAGGAGCTATAGTAAAAACAGTTTATTACTTATGAGAAATACTCACCCTAAATCCTAGAAATCTCAATTCATGAATGTTTGATTTGTCAAGCCATTAAAAACAAATTTACTTCACCCCAAAGTATTTATCTTCATCATATTTTCTGAAATATATCAGAGTATGAGAGATAATAGAAGCTACAAGTTTTGAAGCATGTAGATCAGTTAATTCCCATTCATTTTCTTTCTCAATGTCAGAGTTTACTTGACACAGATTTCTTTTACCTGGGCTGTTTTTGCAAATATTACTCTATGGCTAATAAATAGATTGGAGAGATTTTTACATGTAAATAAAATCAATCATATCATTTTAGCCAAAAATGACTAAAATGCTTTTGCTTTAAAATTGTTTGCTAAAATTATATTTGAATTTAGAATCAATTCATTTACTCTTAAAATGGAAAATGATCCCAAGTGGAAAAATAACTTAAACACTCTGAACAGTATAGTCATATCATTCACATATATGATTCTCCAAAAAATAAATTGGCTATAAAAAAAATGTAAGAGACTTTGTACAAAGATTTACTGTTTTAATTTATGCTTGTTTACCATACCTGACTTTACCAACACCCATTCATTCTTCATTCAAATTCTTACTCTTTAAGATCTTTACTGCATTTTTAAAGTTAGTTTGAACAAAATGCAAATTTTATGACTTATCTAAATGTAGCATTTCCAGAGAACCATCTAAGATTTACCTATTCAAGAAAGTTTAACAATGGTAATGTAAAGAAAAGGTTACCCTGACAAAAACAAAAAGCAAACAGAAAATGCTGAAAACCACTATAGAAATACCTTATCTGGTATGCTGAGTATGCCAAGCATTATTATATGAATGTCTCTTAAAAATGTGTTTATTAGATTAATATCACTCTGAAAGTTTCTCAAAAGACATTTTTAATTAGTTGTGGCACAATGACGGAACTGATCCTCAGTCTTTTCACAAGTAAACGTTATAGTAAACTGTAATTTAAGTGGCTGATTCCAAACAAATCATACAGTATATTTCATGTCATTTTTTTGTCAATGTAACAGAAGTTTTCATTGTATATAAAATAAATTTTTGAAAAAATGTGCTCCACAGTATTTAGGAAGCATTGACTTCTCTATGTGTGTTTTAGTTTTACAAAGGATAAACAACAGCTAATAGGCATTAATCAAAACAAGCAAAAGTTATGACTACTGAAGCAGAAATTAGTGAATCCTCATGATTCATACATATAGCATCTAGATATGAAAGGAAAGATAAAAAAAAGAACTGAAATAAAAGGATTTGTCTGGGCACAGCATTACCTTCTAATTCAGGATGACTGTCTATAAATTTCTTAGCTTCAAAGAGATTTTTGTATGTACGCTAGTAACTTGTAGTCTTATAAGCGAGAAATTTCTCCATAAATATAACCTAATTTTCTCTCTTTTGTCAATGTAATTAAACACTTTTTGCTTGTTTTCTCTTTCATATACTTGAGAAATTGTGTGTTTTCCGTATAGTGGAGAAACTTGTGGCTTTCTACTGTTCTTCTAAACTATTTAAATAAGCATTACAACATTTTCCTCTTCTATTGTTATCATTTTGGACTTTTTATCAGTTATTTATCATTACGTTTCCTCTAGGCATCTACTTATTTTTAAAATAAGCTTATTAAAGCCATATTAAAATCTTAGAAGATTCTAATGATATCCAAATTACAAACAAGTTATATTCCCAATGTGTATTTATTAGATGGATATTTGGACCTTAGAACACATGGACTATACATTCAGCATTATAAATATTTTATTTCCCCAGGTTATATTGGAAAACACTTAAGTCATAATATACTAAAGTAGATTCCACATTTGACCTTATTTCACATTGAACTTAGATTAAAATGTTTTATTTTTTTTGAAAGCACTAAATAAGATGTTTAGATTCAGTTTTTAAATGAATATTATGTAAGTAATGAAATTCTAAGATTTGTCATTTAAAAAAAGAGTTAAAATTTTATAAGATTTTAGTTAGTAACCTAGGAAAGTTAATGTGTACAATTCTGATACTTTTCACTTTATGCTGTTGCTCTATCATTGATCACTCTGGAAGGTTTTCCTACTTTAGGTCCTCCTTAAGTCACTTGAAAAACAAAATTGTGATTTCAGGCCTTCAATTTGTCTTCACATTTATGATTTCTTATCCTGGGAAGAAACTTCAACAAATGTTCTATAGCTTCTCTTTTCAATTTTAGTCCATCAGAAATTCTCAGGAACTCACAATTTTATTCTACACCAGTACAGAAGAAGGGTCTCTTTGCAAAGACAGTTATTTTTGTTTTGTTGGAAAAGTTCCAATAATTCTTTCAGTTTGTTCATTTCCTTTATGAAAAGACTGATGTCAGACATAGTGTCCTATGGTGAAATCCAACATCTTTTTTTTTTCGTCTCTAACTTAGTGAAGTACACTGGTCAACCTCCAGAGTACTCACATGACTTAACAATTATGAGATTAGCACTGAGCCCATGTGAGAGATATTTTTAAAAGTGATAGTAATTTCATTCCTGTAATAATAAATGTTTATCAAACAAAAGAAACCATGGAATCATACCAAATAATCTTGTCATATTATTATTTTAATTGTGTAATCCACATTCTGTCTTCTCTATTTCTGATATTAGATTTGTGTTGTTATGCATTGTAGGTAAAAACAGTTTTCTTCAAACCAAAGTCAAAATAATAGCTCATTCTTCAATAAAACCTCTCTGGGCAATTAGTATTCAGTGTTTTTGTGTATTTGTAGTCACCCCCAGGTTATTTTTTCCCCTTATAATATTACTAATATTTCTAAAATAGTTTAGTTGGCAATTTTAGGTGATGGGAATTTCAGCACTTGCTAGTCTTTTTCTACATGTTACATAGCTGCTATGTACACTCTATTTCTTCCTTTTCTCTTCTAGGCGTTAGCTTCCCCCCCTGCTCTTTGAAAATGTTCATGGTCCTTCAGCAATCTAACATCTTTTCCATGGACATGCTTTGGTTTGCCAATGCCCATCTTCACATGCAATGTTTATTACTTTTCCTTTTTTTTTTATTTTGTGTGCATTTTTATCAGATATAGAATTTCTCTTAAAGTGATTAAAAATAAACTAAAAATAATATATAATATAAATAAATTTAATATAAAATATTAATAGAAATATATATTTAATGGTTAGATAATATAGAAATAAAATTAAACTGTCTTTAAAATACTTTTCATTTATGCAGATTTTCCAGATAAATTAGTTTATTCTTATATTTTTTTTTGTTTCTTAAAATCCAGAAATTCAAATTTATGATTTATAAAATAATATCTAAGCAACAGAGTATAATTATAATTTCATATGTGGCATACACAAACTGGAATGTTGATCATAGCCACGTATTTTAGAAAGAACTTTTGAAAATCTCTTAATGACAAAAGTCTATAACTTATTTTGTTTTGAAAATGGTGCTAAATGATTATGAATTCCAGTGTTCATTAAGTAAAAAGAATATATGCTATATAAACGATGAAGAAAATAAAGTTCAGGTTTCCTACTGCTTCATTATCCTTTTCTAGTTTTTTTTCTGCTTTCCCTCAAAATTTTGGAGTAACCTAGCACTTATTTCTGGGTTTTTGTGGGGTTTTTTTGTTGTTTGTTTTTCCTATCCAAACTGTCTCAGTAGGTGTCTCAACTAATTCCATGGCTTCTAAATACAGTCTATTGGTTACATTGCCAGACCTGACCTATCTCATAATTTTAGGATTGTCTGTCCGACTCAACATTTCTACTTGGATGTCATCTTTCTTAGTGTGTCCTGTAAGGTTTATTTGAAGAATAGAGCTGTCCATTTTGATACATTTCCATGGTTTTCATCCTGGTCCAGGTGAACACCTCTTTCTTCTGGCAATAGCCCTTTGAGTGACCTGTTTAATTCTGCCCTTGCCCCTTTACACCTTTTTTCTTGCTCTTTGCAAGAAAGTTCTTTTCTGGCTCTGCCCTTGAATCTCACCCTTCATTGGGATTGTGAAAGGAAAATCAAATCGAATGGAGTTGGTATTGCTAAGAGAGTTCTCTAAAATGGAAATGGGAGGGCATTTATGTTTGTCTCAGCCCAGATGGAATCTGAACTTTGACCACTTATTATCTTAATGCAGGCATCCAGAATATCTGCCTAATGTTCCAGAAACTCAAATTCTTAGCGGACCCTTACCCTAAAATAACCTGTGACTGCCTGTCCCTTAAGGACAAATATTTTCTTTCGTGTGTCATGGTCAGTCGTAATTCTTGCCAGACAACTTTAACAACCTTGTAGCTTTTGCCTTTATCAGCCCCTGACTCTTTCTCTTCCCCGGAAGAGTTTTTTTGGTTTTACCCAAATCTTTGTCTCCCAAACTGCAATTCCTAAGACCCCAAATAAATTATTTTCTTCTTTGCAGTTTTCTGCATTTCTTGGTTGACAGGATGATGGAAGGAATAGCTAAGACAATATATGAGAAGCCACTTTCTAAAAAGTAAAATCCTCTCTAAATTTTAGGTTTTATTTTTCCTAACATGACATTTTGTACACACCCTATGTGATCCATGAATAAATTCATATTTCTCCCCAGATCTGTACCTTCTGCATACTCCTTATCAGTGATGATAATATTACCCACCCAGCTGTCAGAAGAAACCTTTGGAATCATCTGTGATACCTTGTCCAGCCTCATCCTTCATTGTAAATCTATCACCAGGTCCTGAAATGAACTTCCTTAATATATTTCAAGCCTGTCATTTCAACTGACAATCTTCTAGTCCATAATAATATTATCTTTCAGTGAACTGAACATTTAATTGACTTTACCAAATCTACCCTTTCTTCCTACCCCGTGCCCAACCTGTGGTCCATATAGCTACAGTCTTTACAAAATCTAAATTAGATGAGGTTACCCCCATGCTTAAATAATTTAATAGTTTTTTTTAATCTTTAATGTGCACTTAAATCACTTGGGAAGATGGATAAAAAGATTTTGATTAGTAATTATGGGTATAGTCTGAGACTCTGTATTTCTAATAAGTTCCCAGTCAATGCTAGTGTTTCATGGATGATACTTTGAGTGGTGAGGATTAGATGACGCCCAGCTATACATGGAATAAAAACTAAATACTGTCATTGGTCTATAAATTCATATATGGTAGATCTTCTTGCCTTCTTTAACAGCCTCACATCATCTCTTCCCACTTTGCTCCTCAATCCCTACTTTCTGGGTCTTCTTTCAGTCCTTGAAGGCATGAAGCTAACTTTTGCCTCAGGGTATTTGTACACTCTCCCATCTGTTTGAAATACTACACCTCCTACCCAATACTCACCCTTTTCCAGGCACTTCCTACTCATGTTAGCTGTCTCAGTGTAAATCTCACTGCTTCAAGGAAGTTTTACTGGACTCTAAACGTGCTTTAGTACTTCTTCTTTTACTTTAAAAAAAAATTACATCTATATTTCCCTCTCATAGCACATACCATGGTTACGATTAATCAATTATATTTTCTGTGTTTGAATATCTGCAGTCCCCCACAGATGTAAATTCGTTGAAGGCAGTTTCTTTTCTCTGGTTCAAGACTCTATCCCCATGTATGTAGCACAATAGGTGCTATATTTCCTGCATCGAGCTACATAGTTGATGTTCTACAAATAATTGTTCACTCTGATTATTTATGAAGATTATCCTTTTTCTTGGTAGGAGGGTAGGTTTTATTACCAGATTTAGAATTTTGGAGCCTGGTGAAGGTCCAAATACAAAGGCTAATTGTTTTATCTGCTGTAGGATGAAGAAAGCAAAGAACTCCCTGGTAGTCCCATTCATCAGTGGAGAACACAATGATAGATGGGAGAGATGTGCACTAATTCCTATGGATAAGAGCACTTGGTCTAGTAGCAAACTAGTTACTAAATAGTGTGATGAGAGTAGACAGGATGAGAAGGGCTGGGGAAGCTAGAGTTAAAAATAAAGTTGAGAACATGTGGGAAGAATTATATCCAGCTGTGCTTGGTTGACTGCAATAAGTCGTTCGGAAAAGGAAATTGTCATAATTCAGAGGATGAAGGAGCAGAGTGAAAGCCTCTATGCATGGACTGAAGGAGTGAGGAGGAGACGTTACTGGAATTTGAGTTCAGAGTCAAACCAGGAAAGAACTGTTGCTGAATGTCAAACGAAGTCACAGTGAGGCCAGAAGAATAATAGTCTTGAGGTAGGACAGTTGTGAAAATTGAAAATGCGATGGTAGGCCAGGAATTGAGGTGCACAAGACCAGGCATCTGAGATAAAGCCCAAGGACACTGCAGGACTGCTGTTGATTGTTCTGATGACCACACCACATCTCCTTGGCAACTTCACTGTGCCTCACATGTGATCTTTCTCATGGAGGGCAGTGTAATATGGACAAAACAAGCTGAAGCAGGGAAATCTGGTATAGGAACAAAGCACCCACACTCAGGTGTTCAGAAACAGAGATGTGTATTATTTTGGAGTGCTCTATTTGCCTCAATTAACCCACTTTGCTCTTATATTAATCTCAAAGGAGAATATTGCATGGTGTGCTGGGATATATTAATACCCTAATCAATCCTTGGAAAATGTTTGAAATAAGGGAAATTGGCCATGGGGACCCTTCTTTTCTGCTTTCTGTATTTACTACCTACCTCCTAATGGTTTCCTTTTGAAGTCTACTGGATCTCTCCAGCTGCTCTAAACCAGTGCTTTTCAAAAATAAGCAAGCATCAGAATCACCTGGCAGCATTGTTAAACTCAGATCGCTGCTCCCCGACCCCCAAATCAGAATTACTGATTTAGTTGGAATGGGTGGGGCCCAGTAATGTGCATTTCTAACAAGTTCCCACTGGATGCTGATGCTGCTGGTCCAGAGCCACCACACTTTGAGAACAATTGCCTTAAACTGTCTGTCTACCCTGGTACTTTATCCAAATTTGTCGTTCCCTGAGGCAAGAAGTTTATTAACTAAAATCACATGACTCCCCAGATCTGAGGCACATAAACTAAAATCAAAGCTATTTTAGGGCATATAAACTCAGTAAAATTTAGTCATCTGATGAAATGATGTATGCACATATGTGAATGACTAATATCTACAACAATTTCTCTGTCTTCATTAGATATTTAATTGAGTTGGGTCTCTAACAAGAAGAAACTTAGG